>NW_022474067.1:2482500-2650000 GCF_902498895.1 Magnusiomyces paraingens
CAAATGTTTCCCTTCTTTTAATTTTTAAATTAGACTGTTCTTCCTTCGCTCTTCCTTAATACTTATCACTTAGAACTTAATACTTAATACGTTTTTCAAATTTTAAAAGATATTAATAACGTGACCAAGCACTTACTTGTTTTATTTTTGTTGTTATTCTGTTGTCATGTCAACACACATACACATTCTTACTAATCACATAAACCTAAATGAATAAGAAGAAAAAAAAAAAAAAAAATCCTCCGGTCGACCGTCCCCAAATGAAAAAAAAAATTTCTTCATATTAAAAGGAGCGGGGAGAAAGGGAGAAGAAATTTTTCCCAATAAAAAAAAAAAATAAAATAAAATAAAATAAATTTGAATATTTCTCTCTCTCTCTCTCTCTCTCTCTCCCCTTCATTGGCAACAATAAAAGTTCCGAGGTCGCTTCAAACGGTGCCTTACGGGTGGGAGCCCGTTCCATCATGATTTCGTTAAAATATTTATGGATTAATTAATCATTCATTCAAAACATTAATTAATGTTTTCGGTGAAACTGTTCACTGGTGCCCGTGTTAGTAACCCCTCCCCTCCCTCCCTCCCTCCCTCCTTCTCCTCCCCCCCTAGAAAAAGGAGAAACTTGTGGCGCCTGGCGGAGCTGCGGAGCTATTCAGAAGAAAAAAAATAAAAATAATAATAATAAAAAAGGAAAAAAATATCTTAAGATGAAAAAAAAAAAAAAAAAAAAAGACTTAATGTTGATAAAAAAAAAAAATTTTTGTTCTCTTTAAAAAAAAATTGTTCTGGTCGGTCCTTCGGTGCTCTTGAAATCTCATGCCGAGTCCTTCTTTAAATCTTGAGTAGTAGTAGTAGTAGTAGTAGTAGTAGTGATAGCTGCTAATCGGTATATAAGTCCAATTTTTCCTGGCCTTCATTTTGTTTGTTTAAACATAACAAAGGTATTTTCTTTTTTTTTTTTTTTTAATAAGTCTAATAGATTGGTTAAAATAATTAAAATAGAGATCATTAAAAATATATCGTTATTTTTGAAAAAAAAAAAAAAAAAAAATTCATTCTTTTTTTTTTTTTTTTTTATCTTCGGTCTTTGCTAATTTGATAATAACAAATACCCGACTGATAATTAATTTATTTATTGTTTGTTGATATCAAATATAAATGATTCGGGACTTTAATATTATTATTATTAGTCCTTAAAAAAAATGGGTACAACTAAAAAAAAATAAAAAATTAATGGTAGATCACCACGTTTTTCGGAAAAACTATTGAATATTAATTAGTCCTTCACCGCCTTCCTTCTCCTATATAAAAAAAAATAATAAAATAAATAAAAATAAAATTTTGTTAGTAGAGAAGGTATCCGCGAAACTTTGTAAAGTAAATCGGAGTAATCATAATACTGGGAACTAATAATAATAAATAAATAAATAAATAAAAACAATCTTGTATTCAGATACTTTTGTTTGTTACAAAAGTTTGGGTATTTCCAATTTTGTTTGTTTTTTTGTTTGTTTTTTTTTCAGTTACCTCCACGGGGGTATCTTTATATGGTACTCAAATGCCAGGTATCTTTATCTCCATAAAAAAAAAAAATCTAAAAAGAAAATCTAAAGAAACCAAAAAAAAAAAGTGAAAGAATGAAAGAATGAAAGAATGAAATAATGAAAGGGAGGAAAGAAAAATAAAATCAAAATATCAAATATTTTTATTAAGTCATTACTATTAAAAAAAAACAAGGCGTTAAAAAGTTCAAAAATTAAATAACTTTCTCACTTTATTTGGGGAAAACAGTGCCAGGCATGTAAATGACCTTGGGAACAAAGTAAGAGTTCTCATGAGTTGCTAGACCAGCATAAGCATTGTACCAAGCAAGAAGTGCAGTAATAATTCCAAAGTAACCACCAATCTTGTTGCAAACAGCAGTGTGACCCAAGTGTCCAATGACAAGGAACAAAAAGGTAATATCGAGGAACAAAAACAATGAGAAGAAAGCAACAGTAGACTTAACAGTAAGCATCAGTAACATGGTAGTAAAAATGAGCCAACCTAATAAGAAAAAGCCCACCATATCATTCCATTCTCTAGAAGTTGCATATGCAGCACGAAGACCAAAAGCATCAGTTTCAAGAGCTCCCCAAGCAAGCCAGAAACCTCCATAAGATGATAGAGCAGTTGCACCGAAATTGTTTTCAACAACAACTTCCCACATACCTGCAAGAAGTTGAATAAATCCACCGTAAAAGAATGCAAGACCAACAACACCTGCAGGGTCTGAAATATGACGAGCACGGACATTTACCAATGAAAGAACAAGAGTTGTGAGGGCAAAAGCAGAAAGACCAAGAGGACCTGGGTTAGCAAACTTGCGTGAGGGAGCTTCGGAAAGACCAACATTCAGGGAACCACCAAAGGCAGCCATGAGTTCATGCTTATAAACTTTGGTATCACCAATGTGTAAAACCTCTTGATCTTGATGACTTGATGTGGTAATGCGGTGAATGCGGTCATTATTTTCGTTTTCGAGGTTGTAAGAACCTTGTTTTTCGAGATCCAGTTGGGTGGTCATTGTATTAGGATATTAGTGTTGTTGTTGTTATATGAAAATGAAAATGAATATGAATATGAATATGAATATGAATATGAATATGAATATGAATATGAATATGAATATGAATATGAATATGAAGAGATTTGTTTTTATTTATTTAATTAAGATTGTAAGAAAGGAATTTGAAGATTGAATTAGATAATTATGATAATGAAGAATAGAAGAAGGAAAAAAAAAAAAGTGAAACATTGATGAGAATTGACCTCATCTTTATAGAATTTTTGAAAATGAGGAGAATTACTTTTTTTTGTTTTTAATCTTCATCTTTTCATCTATGTAGTTTTATTTTTTTCTTTTTGAATAGTTAAAAGAACCCCGCGCAAATACCAAGACTTTTTTTTTTGTTATATTCAAAGTTAATCTTGCGAGTAAGGATTTTTTTTTTTTTGTTTAAGCAATTAAGCAATTAAGAATTATATTTTTTTATTTTTTTTTACTACTAGCCCAGTATATACACTGTACTTACCTTTTTTTTTTTTTTTTTTTTTTTTCTTCCAGAAAAAACAGGTTAATTTGTTTTTTTTTTTTTTTTTTTTTTTAAAGGGAGACCATACATTATGCATAAGCTTTAAATGAGCCGCAGTAGTAGCAGCAAAAAAAAAATATATATATATATTTTTTTTATTTTTTTCCCTTTTTAAGTTAAAATGATGGAAAAATCTAGATATTACTTTTCTCCGAAGAGTTCAAAGTATTGGCACATTGAAAGGTGGGGGGGAAGGAGGGGGAGGGATAGAGAGAGAGAGAGAAAGATTTTTATACAATTAGAGAAGGGAGGGGGATTATGAAGAAGAAACAATTTGACCCCTCCTAGTCATGTGATTATTTTATTTTTTTAAGAAATGGATTTTTATTTTTATTTTTATTCTTATTCTTATTCTAATTTTTGTTAAAGAACAAAAAAATAACTCTCTTTTGAAATGAAGATTTTTTTTTTTTTAATAGATAAAATTAATGAATGATTATATTTGATAATAATAAAAGAAAAAAGAATTAAAATTAAAAAGTAAAGCTACAATTTTTTTTTTTTTTTTTATTTTGTTATTTATTTTGTTTTGATATTTTTAAATAAATTAATAAATTAATAAACTTCAGTTTAAAGTAGTAGTAAAATTGTATAAAAAAAAATTGATTAACCAACAAAATAAAGCAGAAAATAAAAAACTTTTCCTCCCATTTCTCCAGATTCTTTAGTACAGTATTTATTTTTATAAGTGTAATATATATACAATCACTCATTCGTTACATTGTAACATTGTAACATTGTAACATTGTAACATTGTAACATACTTTAAGATATTAATATATAGATATATAGATATAAAAAAAAAATTACCCCGCGTTTTTGTTAAAATAAAATAAAATAAAAATCTATTTTTGGATGGGAGTGTTTGGTGGGAAAGAGTTATACTAACAAGGCTGATTGAGTGACATTAAAAATTAAAAAAAAAAAAAATTAATTTTATTTTATTTTTAGAGCATTGATTAGAAATTAAGTAAAGATATGTTTTACGCAAACAACTCTCATAAAATTTTTAAAAAAATAAAAAAAAATCAGTTGATAATAGAATAAAAATAAAAATGAAAAATAAAAAAATTTATGACTTTGGGTATTTTTTTTTTCTTTTCTTTTCTTTTTTCTTTTCTTTTCTTTTCTAAAAAATGAAATAAATAAATTCCAATGGACTCGGGCCAAAGCCTGATTAAAATTCGGGACTCGGTCCAAAGCAAGTCTTTTTTATTTATTTATTTATTTATTTTATCAAAAGAAATGATTATATCACATCATAAAAAAAAATCAGGCGAGAAAAATTAAAAAAATGTGGGGGAAAGATATATTGATATATTGATATATTGATAGATTGATAGATTGATGTGTGTATATAAATTTGAATATAACATTTGTGTGTGTATATATATAGGTTTTTAAAAGGTCTTGGTTAAAGTATTAAAGTATATGTTTGCTACAAGACTTTGTGACAACAATAACAATAACAAGCCATTCTTCCATCCAGTATTAATTAATTAATTGTAATTATAATTGTAATTATAATTGTAATTAACCGACTAGCCTACTGCTGCCCCTCCTTCCTTTGAGTGATCCATCCATCGGTTGGGTGGCATTCATTTTACCATAGAAATATTCTCAATGGCGGGGCCTTTTATTTTTATTTTTATTTTTAATTTTATTTGGGTATCTTTGTGTATGAGCGTTTATATATGTAGAAGGCGGTGGCAGCCGGACTCGGACCCGAGTGGGACACAGAAAACGCGTGCTTAGTGCATGTCTTAGGAAGCCAGCCAGTCAACCAGTCAGCCACACCTTTATGACAATCAACAATAAAAAAAAAAAAAAAAAAAAAAAAAAAAGTTGCGCGATGCCAAGACTTGAATGATCACAAATACGCTACACCAAAAGGCCATAATTATCATCATCATCATCATCATCATCATCATAATCATCAATATCACTGACTGCTTTCTACCTGTTTTAACTCACATACACTTTCTCTCTCCCACCAGCCCCTCCAAAAATCTGTCCCTCCCCCCCTCCTCCTCCCCTCCCTTTTTGCCCCTCCAATGTGCCCAGCAGGAGAAGGTCCCGCAAGGCTCCGGTGGGAATTCTAAAATAAAAAAAAAAAAAAGGAAGACTTTTGAAGTTCCTCCGAGCGGCCTTTGCCATTATTACTATATTATTACTATTATTATTATTATTATTATTAAACATCAATCAAAAAGCTTTGATTTATTTTGTAATTTGTAATTTTTTTTTATATATGAAACAAGTAGAGATTCTTCTGATTAGAAATAGGATAGTTTGTTTTCGGATATAATGAAAACATCAACATCAACATCAACAACAACAACAATAATAATAATGATTATAATAATATCAAGGAACCGAAAAAAAAAAAAAAATAAAAAATAGCGGACTAAAGGAGTATGTTAGTAAGTCTTTCATATTATCCAAGGTCTTTGGTCTTTAAACAAACAATTGACATTTTTCTTTTTTTTTTTTTTTTTATTATGTTAATTAAAGTATTTAAAATCATCATATTAAAAATTCTAAATCTGCTTTAAAGTCGGGTACTAAAGACACGGGTACCGGGTCATGTGGATAACAAATGGACATTTGTAGTTGTAGTTGTAGTTGTTGTTGTTGTTGTTATTGTTATTGTTACATTACATTTACCCCACGCACCTTTCATACATGAACCAAATATATATATATATTAGTAGTAAACGGCTTTTTATTTTATTTTATTTTTATTTCACTGCCTATTAAAGAAGAAGAAATCCATGAACTAACTGATCGGTCGGTCGGGAAGAAGAAACACAAATGGACAATAAAGCAAAAAAAAAAAATCCTAATTTTTATTCTTTTTAAAAAAAAAACGTGAGAGCCTTCGGAGACAAGGACTTTTTTTTTTTTTTTAAGAAAGTTGCAACAGCTTAAAGATGAATTTGTGTAAGTTGTTGCAATTAAAAAAAAAAAAGTCCATTTCACAAACACACACAAGGCAACAACAATATTTGTTAAATTGTTATAAATTGTTAAAAATGTGTATATACAATATCAAAAAAAAAAAATAAAAAAATAAAGACTTTTGTTTTTTTCAATTACCACAGTAAAAGAACCCCACAGATGGGCCCCTCTTTGCCTGGCATCTTTGGCCGGAGGGCGTCTACTAAATGTCCGCTTAACGTGTTTAAAAAAGAGGTTGGAACAGGTAGACTTGAGACTTGAGACTTGGCGATGGTGATAGTGGGGAGGAAGAAAAGAAGAAAAAGACAAAAGTAAGCAGGGTTGGTTTAAAAGTGTGGATTTTTTTTTTCTTTGACTCTTTCAAAGATTCAAAAAATAAGAAACAGACTTTGGTATGAGATGGGTTTAAAATAATGGTCTTTTTTTTTTGAAAATAAAATGTTAAGATTAAAGAAGAAGAAGATAAATGATATTAAGATTGAATAATGATTAAAATGGAACGTTATTGATAGAAATTAAATTTTTTTTTTATTTTGTGAATATGAGAAAAAAAAAAAAAAAGAAGGAGAATCAGATATATATACGGAGATTAACATTATATTGAAAATATATTATATTTCCTATTTAAGACAAATATCGGAACCAAACTTTTTTTTTTTTTTTTTTTTCCCCTAAAATAGAAAGATCCGGAGGGAAGAAAGAAACAATTTTGTGGGGAATTTTTTTTTTTTTTTTTAAGAAATAGAAAATAAAATTTGACCGTTTTTTTTTTTTTTTTTTTTTTTTAAATGTCAAATAACAAAAAATAATTATAAATAAAAAAAATACTGGGTTAAACATTAACAAAAGATTAACCAAACATGAATCAAAAAAAATTGTAGAACTTTTAAGTAAAAGATCAATTGAAACAACCAAAAAAAAAATAAAACCAATTTAAAATCATTTCATTTAAAATAACTGTTTATGAAAATCATCTTCAATTATAAAAAAAATAAAAAAAAAACCATTAATGAATACATTTATTTATTTATTTTTTTTTTCCATTTGTCCCCAATGCTTTCTTCTTTTCATATGAGAGGGGTGTTTTTTATTTTATTTATTTATTTTATTTTTATTTCTTATTCAAAAGAAAATCGGATTTAACGGATTAGCTAGTTTTCCGTCTATAAGATTTTTTTTTTTTATCAATTGTGTATATATTTGGTTAAATAAATCATTTTTCTTCACAAATATAACTCATCTTTGGTGAATAAACTAATTCAAAAAAAAAAAAAAAAAAAAAAAAAAAAAAAAATCAAGTTAATTAGGACTTTTGTTTTTTTTTAATAGAATAAATGTTTTCATTGTTAAACTACTAAACTGCGGGGATTAAAAAATAACAAAAAATAAACAAATATTAGGAATTACTTTTTCAAATTTTTTTTTTTTTCATCTTTTCAAACAATCTCCAGTTATTAATTTAAAAATCAAAGCTTTTGTAGTTGATTCATTTTTTTTTTTTTTTTTTTGCTAAAATAATAATAATAATATATTTCTATATCATTAAGTTGAAAAAAAAAAAACCAATTCGTATAAAGTTTTATTATTTATTTTAAAAATAAAAACTCCCAAGTTGTAAACATGCAACAGGCCATGAAGTTTTATGTGTGAAATATATATTACCATTACCATTACCATTACCAATACCAATATTAATAACCAATCTCTCTCACCCTCCTTCTCCTCCCTATAAACTTTATTCCACTTTACGCTCAAAAGAACCTCATACTTTAAAGTTGTGCTTGTTTTTTTTTTTTTTTTTGTTATTATTATTTTTAAACTTCCATCTCTCCATTCCCCGCTTCAATATCAATCTCTCTCTCTTTTTTTTTCTTTCTTTCTTTCTAAAAATTAAATTTACCCCATTTTTTTTCGCCAAAAGTTAAACCATTTTACAAAAATAAAAAAAAAAAAGTATAAATACAAATTGACATTTCACATTGTAAAACATATTTTTTTTTATTCTTATTCCTATTCCTATTCCTATTCTTATTCAATATCAATTCATTTAATTTCATTCAAATAAAAAATATCCTTTTTAATTATCTAATTGCATCCTCAAAACAAAAACAAAAAAAAAAAAAACAAACAAAATAAACAATGTCAGCTCAAGATCACTTCGATATCGAAAAACAATCAGATATCCCAGAACAACCAGGTCCTCGCATTGCCCGCATTCAAACATCAGGCGAAGACAATGAAATCATTCATATTGGCGACACAAAAGTCTACAAACATGAACTTATGGCTGCCTTTGGTGGTTCTCTTAACGTCGGTCTCTCCGAAGCTCCCTCACGCAAATTTGCAAACCCAGGTCCCCTAGGTCTCTCTGCTTTTGCCCTAACTACTTTTGTTCTCTCACTCGTCAATGTTCAAGCTCGCGGCATCACTAACCCTTCAGGTGTTGTAGGACTTGCATACTTTTATGGAGGCTTCATTCAACTACTGGCAGGTATGTGGGAGGTTGTTGTTGAAAATAATTTTGGTGCTACTGCACTATCATCTTATGGTGGATTTTGGATTGCATGGGCTGCTCTTAATACAAAAGCTTTTGGTCTTAGAGCTGCCTATTCCACTGATCGTGAATGGAATGATGTTGTTGGATACTTTTTATTAGGTTGGTTGATTTTTACAACTCTTCTGCTATGCTTAACTGTTCGCTCTACTCTTATGTTTTTCTCGTTATTCTTTTTTCTCGAAATTACTTTTCTTTTCTTGGTCATTGGGCACTTGGGTCATACTACTGTTTGCAACAAAATTGGTGGCTATTTTGGACTCATCACTGCAATTCTTGCCTGGTACAATGCTTATGCGGGTCTGGCAACCCACGAGAACTCGTACTATGTGCCCAAGGTCATTTACATGCCTGGCACTGTTTTCCCCAAAAAGTAAAATGTGTGTTTTTTTTTGCAATTTTTAATGCTCTAAAAATATATATATATATATAAAGAAAATAAACTTATGTAATGAATCTCTTAATGAATGTCTTATCGTTTTTTTTTTTTTTTTTTTTTTTTTTTTTTTTTTTTTTTTAAAATCTAACGATTTTACTTATTGTGCAATAAAAAGGGATGAAAACCATGGGATTTAAAGTAAACTTAAGTTTAAATTAACTATTTAGTTATTAAATAAAATTTGAATATTATTTTTTTAATTTAGGTTTTTTTTTTTTTTTTTTTTTTTTTCAAGAGAAATTGTAGAATCTGAAAATGCAAAATTTTTTTTTTTCTCTGGTTTTAATATTGCATTCTTGATTTGGTGATATCTAATCAGCCGTGCGGCTTATTTATTTCTCTTTCTCGAGGAGGTGGGGAGAGGGGAGAAAAAAAAAAAAAAAAAAAAAAAAAAAAAAAAATTAATTGTCCGCGGTGTTTAGAAATATTGCAAAAAAAAAAAAAAAAAATCAATGAATTTTAAAAAAAATTTTTCATAAAAAGAAAAATATATATATATTTATATAAATCAATATTTGATTACAGAAATTATATTTCTTAATAAAAAGTGTTTACCAACGTTTTATAAAAATAAAAGCGGGGAGAAAGAGGAGTAGCGCATGCCTAGAAAAAAAAAAAGAACCCTCCAAGCAATCTAGAAAAAAAAAAGAGAGAAAGAAAGAAGAAAGAATTTTAATTTTTTTTTTAGGTAGTTATGACTATATAAATATGATTATAATAATATAATAATATGGGGATAAAAGAAAGCTAAGATAAGTAGGCATGTAATTGAAAAGAGTTATTATAACAGTTTTTAAATTTTTTTTTAATTTTTAATTTTTAATTTTTTAATTTTATTTTCATTTTTTCAAGTTAAAATAATAAGTTGAAAGAGAAGAAATAGTGTTATTGCTTAATTATACAGTATTTGAATTTATTAAAAAGAAGTTAAAAATAAATTCAAAATTGATCTATTAACACAAAAAAGGGAATTACCAAGAAAGCATTTTTTCTTATAATAAAAAGTTTATTATTTAAAAAAAAATGAATAAATGATAAAGATAATAATAAGGTAAGCTTATCGGTATATATATATATATATATATATATAAGACAATCAACAATTTATGGTTTTTCTTTTTTTTTTTTATTTCCAAATTTGGAAGAAAACCCCCCGAGGCCAAGCTTTTGACAGTTTTCTTTTCTTTCTTTTTAAATTCCATCTTATTGCGTCAAGAAAAAAAAAAAAAAAAAAAAAAAAACAGATTTTTTGTCTTTATAACAAATACCAAGAAAGGAACAAAAAAAAAACATTGTCAAGAAGAAGAAGAAAAAAAAAGAAAATAAAAATAAAGAAAATATGGGGTAGATCAAACGGTTTATTTATGCAAATATGGTAATTTGAAAATTGTAATTTTCCGGGATATCTGTTACACACATATATATATATATATATATAAATGTTTATGTTACAAGAAAAACAAAAACAAAAGAGATATTACAATAACTGCCTAGTTGACCAGATTTTAGATTTTAAACTAAAAATTGTATAAGATCAAAAAGATTATAGACTGGAAAGAAGTTTACTTTAAAAAAAAAGGGAAAAGTTTCGGGAAGAAAAGTAAGAAATGATTATTCATCTAATGTATTAGGATCACCGAAAAAAAAACAAAACTTACATATCTCCTATTCAATTTAAAGAGGGTTATATTAACTATAGATTTAATTTTGTTGCTGTATATGTAATTAAAGTAATGCATAAGAAACATGAGAGAGAGAGAGAGAGAGAAGGGTCCTAGGTTAAATATGTATGCCTCCATATTATTAACAATGAAAACTTGAGGGCGATGAAAACCATGGCAAAAAAAAAAAGAACAAACACACGCGCTACGGAAAAACTAGAACTTTTTTTTTTTAAAAAAAAAAAACAAAAAATTAAAAGATCTTGTCATCAACAAAAAGATTGAAAAGAAAAGAAAAGGAAAAAAGAAAAAGAAAAGCTTTGCGTAGACTTGAGACTGCACGCGTAGAAAATGATTTTTTTTCGGAGTAATTTCGGCGGGACAGTGATCAAGACAATATTTCGGGCCTTGTTCGGAACACCAATATGAATTTGTTGTTTGAAAATTTTTTTTTATTTTTTCCTTTTTATTTTTTTTTATATTTAATTAAAAAAAAACATTGAAATAAAAGAGAGAGAGAGAATAAAAAAAAAAAACATCTTTAAGCAATTTAATTTTTTTTTTAAAAGAATAGAATGTTGTTTTAAAGATTCAAGTTAGAAATTAGGAAATTTGAATAACTACTCAACATAATAATGTTAATACTCATTCATTTATAAAAGGCCTTATTTTTAAATATAGACCCTCCAATTCAATTCAATTCAATTCAATTCAATTTTAATTTTTTTTTTTTTGATTAAAAATTTTTGTAAAAATTGTAAAAAAAAAAAAAAAAAAAGAAAAAAAGGCCATCCGGGATTCGGTTTAATAAAATGAATCCGCCAAGTCTTCAAGTCCTTTTTTTTTTTTTTTTTTTTTTTTTTTCTAAAATTCATCATCACCACCCATTTTAATACACTCTTTTTCTGCTCCACAACATAACATGATCTTCTTAGGTTAAAAATTTTTTTTTTTTATATAATTTAAAAAAATACAAAGAAATCTATTAACATTGAATAAATCTTAAGCAAGATTTTTTTTTTTTTTTTCATTCTAATGTCAAAATCACATTGAATATATATATATATATATATATATGAAAAAAATATTCTCCCTCCCAAAAAAACTACTACTAGTATCAATAATCCAAACCTTTAAAAAAAGTGATTTTACCAAAACTTATTTGTATATAAAAATTGAGGTGGCCAATGCAATCCCCTTAATGGTAAAATCACAATTTCAACTTCCAGAATTGGAAGCTTTGGTTTTTCTAAAAAAAATATATATATATATATATCTTTTCTACCACCACGGCCTTATCCCCGCAGAATCACCGGGAAAGGAGGACCATAGAAGAAACTTACGTACTTCAAGGCCTGTTGCAAGCCTCCATCAAGATACCTTAAGATTGTACCCTTTTGTACACCCCTCCTTGTTCCTTGTTGTAGTTGTTGTAATTAAAAAAAAAAAAAAAATCAAATAGAATAGAATAATAGGATAACCTTATTCCATAAAAAGTTTTGTTTTACGCCCAAAAGTAGGACACACTTTAAAATTGTGCTTGTTTTCAACATCCGCACTAAAAACTCAAGCTTCTTATAGGTCTTCAAATTAAAAAAAAACATATTTAAATTTTTATTTTTATTTTTTTACTCTATTTTTATTCTTTCATTCCCCCGCTTTTTTTTTTTTTTTATTCTTTAAATCCAGTTTATTTTTCAAAAATATTCGTATTACCCCATTTTTTGTAAATCAGTTTAATAGGAAACAAAAAAAAAAAAAAACTATAAATATAGATTGATTCTTCCTTAAAGTTCTTTTTTTTTTCTTTTCCTTTTCTCATCATTATAACTTTTCTTCAATAAAATAAATCTTTCACTTACACTTTTTTTTTTTTTTTTTTAAATCCAACACTCTCAAATACTTTTCAATCACATAACCAACAAAAAAAAAATGGCAGCACAAGAACACTTTGACCTTGAAAAACAATCAGACTACCCCGGAGAAACCGGAACCCCAATCGCCCGCATCCAAACCTCAGGACAAGACAATGAAATCCTTCATATTGGCGACACAAAAGTTTACAAGCATGAACTCATGGCTGCCTTTGGTGGTTCCCTGAATGTTGGTCTTTCCGAAGCTCCCTCACGCAAATTTGCCAACCCAGGTCCTTTGGGTCTTTCTGCCTTTGCTCTAACCACTTTCTGTCTCTCGCTAGTCAATGTCCAAGCCCGTGGTGTTACTAACGCATCAGGTGTTGTTGGTCTTGCTTACTTTTATGGTGGTATTATCCAACTTTTGGCCGGAATGTGGGAGATTGTGGTTGAAAACAATTTCGGTGCCACTGCTCTGTCTTCCTATGGTGGGTTTTGGCTAGGCTGGGCTGCTCTTAATACAAAAGCTTTTGGACTCAGAGCTGCATATTCTTCTGATCGTGAATGGAGTGAAGTGGTGGGCTTCTTTTTATTAGGATGGCTTTTATTCAATACCATGTTGCTTATGCTCACTCTTAAATCTACTTTTATTTTCTTCATTCTTTTCTTTGTTGTTGAACTTACCTTTTTGTTTTTGACTATCGGACACATTGGCCACAGCACTGCTTGCAACAAGGCTGGTGGGTACTTTGGACTTATTGCATCAGTTTTGGCCTGGTACAATGCTTATGCTGGTCTGGCGACTCACGAAAACTCTTACTTTGTGCCCAAGGTCATTTACATGCCTGGCACTGTTTTACCTGAAAAGAAGAAATAAAGAAACAAAGTATGATGATGATAATGATTTCTTGTCTTTTTTTTTTTGCATTTTACCCTTTTTTTTATATATAAATATTCACTAAAAATCATGTAATTAATGAACCTCCTAATGTCTTTGAAAAAAAAAAAGAATTTGAAAACAATTTTAGGTTTCTATATTTAACCCATTTGTTTGCACTGAAACAAAATATTGTACTGTTTCTTGGTTTCTTAAAAAAAATCAACCAAAAAAAAATAAAAAATTAAAAGTTTTTTTTACGAGCAGTTTTTCATGCGATAAATTTTATGTTTTTTTTTATTTTTTTTTATTTTAATTTATCGAGAAATATTTCTGTTAATACTTTCTGTTAATGCAAGGCTCTATATTAGGAAATACTTTAACAGCCGTGCGGCTCATTATCGAGGTACAACAACATACGACGCAGAAAAAAATCAAAAATTTTTTTTTTTTTTTTTTGATTTTTTTGATTTTTTGGCAAGTTTTTTCGGTACGAACCCATCCGTTAAGGGAAGTCTTAAAGAGAGTTAAAAAAAAAAAAAGACAAAATTAATGCCAGATAAAATGAGTCGACTGTTTTCCTAAGATTAAATTGATAACTATTAGCTAAGAGTTTACCTTTATTTTTTTTTTTTTTTACCAATCTGAAAAAAAATATTAGTTAGTATAACTAGACTAGATGAACAAATTGTCATCATGATATTACAATATAAATAACAAACACATTTGAAACGGTAGTTTACACCGTTTTTTTTTTCCCACTTTGACAACCTGAAACCAAATTTGGTTGAAATAAAATAAAAGAAAAGAAAAAAAGAAGAAAAAGAATACCATGGTTATACTGCCTTGAAAGACTATTTGTTCAATTATCGTGACTCATTTTAGATAAGAAGAAAAAAAAAAAAAAAAAAGAGAAGTTTGAATCTACTTCTGATTTCATTTTTTTTTGGCGCGCTGATAAGACCAGAGAAGAAAAAAAAGAAAGAAAGAAAGAAAGAAAGAAATGCTTGAGAAACAATTTTTTCTTTTTTAAAAAAAAAAGATACACTTATTGATCAATATCCATACTAAAGAATCTATTGAAAACAATATCTAGTCATAATAATACCATAATACATACTTGGAGATTCTTAAAGTTCATTTGGTTGAAAAGATTCCATTTTGGTGTGGAAGAGAGAGAAAACTAAAAAAAAAAAAAAAAAAAAAAAAAAAATCTCGCGACTTAGCAACAATTACCCAAATAGGAGTCTGACTAAGCGCGGCAACGGTTTCTACCAGGAATTTTTTTTTTTTTTTTTGTTTTTCTTTTAAGCGCGCTCGAAATCTTCCATTTAAATATCACGGTTATCGCCAGTCTTTTGGTAGTTTTAGTATTTAACTAATTAGTTAAAACTACACATCTCACTTTACAAAAAAAATAAAAATAAAAATAAAAAAGAAACATGTCTCTTAAATCACAACCTATCGTCATTGTTGGCGCCGGAGTCATTGGTCTTTCGGCAGCTCTTGTACTTAAACAACAAGGTTACTCAGATGTCACGATTGTGGCTGAGTATCTTCCTGAATCTGGAGGCAATTCACCCTACTATACATCCACAAAGGCAGGCGCACATTTCCGTCCATTCCCCTCGCACAACATTTCAGACGTACGGGAATCAGAGTACACTCGTCATACATACCGGTTTTTAAAGGAACTTTCTGCAAAACATCCGGAATCTTCTGTACGCTTTGTACGCGGATACGATTGGATCGATGACCCATCTCCACTCTACACAAGTCTCCAAAAACATTACACAAAACAAATGCCTAACTTTGATGTCCTTGATACAAAGGGACTCCCTAAGGGAATTACATTTGCATGTGGTTATGATACCTGGGTTGTCAATGCTCCGCTCTATGTTTCATTTTTATATCGCCGACTAGCATTCCATTATGGCGTCAAGTTTATTCAACGTAAACTTGCATCACTCGAAGAAGCTTATACAATTGTGCCAGGTACTGCAGCAGCTGTTATTAATGCTACGGCTACTGGGTTACAATACGATGGTTCACTTGATCCTGCATGTTTCCCGATCCGTGGCCAGACATTATTACTGCGCGTGCCGCCTACATGCCCATATCTCCATAAGACCATTACTCACCAGAACGTAGCCTCTGGGGAATGGACTTTTGTGATTCCACGGCCACTTGATGGTGGACTTATTTTGGGTGGTACCAAGCAAATTGGGAGTACAGTTGCAGATGTGATTGATGCAGATGTTGAAGCCCTTGCTACCCGTGCACTCAAGTATTTCCCCGAAGTATTTGTTGGAACTAAATCTACCCAGGGTTCTCAACCTGTGTCTGCAGGGCTTGACATTGCCAAAGTTAACGTGGGGTTCCGGCCAGCCAGACGCGGTGGGTCGCGTGTAGAAGCCGAACGTGTGAATAAGGGACAAGGTTCTGGTCGAGTGATTGTTCATGCTTATGGAATTGGAGGTATGGGGTTTGAGGCCTCTTATGGAATGGCTTTACACGTGGTAGAACTTTTAGAAGGAGGTCATTCAGGTCTACAGCCCAAGTTATAAGAAGAAAAAAAAAAAAAAAAAAAAAAAAGAAGGTCTGTGATCATTATAGAGGTGAAGGTGGAGTTTTTTTTTTTTTTTTTTTTTTTAATTGGATAATTGGATTTAGATTTAAAATTTATAAATGAATATAAAATAATTTTGTTAATTTTGTTAAAAAAAAATTTTTTTTTTTATATATACAAATATTAAATTAATGATAAAATTAAGGAAAAGTCTGGGTGGAAGGAAATTCCAATCGGGGCTTTCGGGACGCGCGCCGGAATTTTTTTTTTTTTTTTTTTTTTTTTTAATTTTTAATTTTTTTTTTATGGAGGGGTGAGTTATGTAGTGGGAAAAAAAAAAAAATCAGCGCGGGGTTAAAAAAAAAAAAAAAAAAAGAAAAAAAACACACACACACACACACACACAAACAAGTGGCTGGCTGGCTGACTGACTGACTGACTGACTGACTGACTGGCTGACTGACTGACTGACTGACTGATTTGTTTGTTTGTTAGTAGTGACGGAAAATTCTCCTCATTGTGATGGATGTGGTGGGGGCCAAATTTTTTTTTTTTTTTTTTAGTGATAGATTTTCACAGCAAATATATTAGCAGCAACAGCAGCAACAGCAGAAACAGCACCAGCACCCGCAAGCCCGACGTAACGAGAGTGGAAAGTATTGCGGAGAAAGAAAGTTGGAAATTAAAAAAAAAAGAAAAAAAAAAAAGAATATTTTTGTTATTTTTATTATCATGAGATTTTTTTTATTTTTTTATTTTTTTATTTTTTTATTTTTTTATTTTTATGCTTATTTGAAAGGTTACTTGGATTCTTGTTTAGTAGCTTAATTTTGAGGAGAAAAATAAAAAAAAAGAGAGTGTGGGGTTATTCAAATAAATAAATAAATACATAAATAAATATATATATATAAAGACTTTGAAATATCTCCAGATTCTCTCTTTCTTTTTCTTTTTCTTTTTCTTTTTCTTTTTTTTTCTCATTCTATTCTATTATTCTATTCTACTATTCCATTTTATTATAATATCTTAATATCTTAATCTAATATATCAAAAAAAAAAAAAAAAAAAAAAAACTCTCCTTCTTAAATACCAACTCATACAAAAATGTCAAACTTTGATCTTGAAAAACAGGGAAGCCACGACTCAGAACCCCCTCAAATCTCTCGCATCCAGACTTCTGGACCTAGCAATGAAATTCTTCACATTGGAGATACAAAGGTCTACAAACATGACCTCATTGCCGCTTTCGGAGGTTCCTTAAATGTCGGTCTAACAGAAGCTCCCTCACGCAAATTCGCAAACCCAGGTCCTCTTGGTCTCTCTGCTTTCGCACTCACTACTTTCTGTCTCTCTCTGGTAAATGTCCGTGCCCGTGGTGTCTCTGACCCTGCAGGTGTTGTTGGTCTTGCATTCTTTTACGGTGGATTTATTCAACTTCTTGCAGGTATGTGGGAAGTTGTTGTTGAAAACAATTTCGGTGCAACTGCTCTATCATCTTATGGAGGTTTCTGGCTTGCTTGGGGAGCTCTTGAAACTGATGCTTTTGGTCTTCGTGCTGCATATGCAACTTCTAGAGAATGGAATGATATGGTGGGCTTTTTCTTATTAGGTTGGCTCATTTTTACTACCATCCTGCTCTGTCTTACCGTCAAATCTACTCTCGCCTTTTTCTCACTCTTCTTATTCCTTGAAATCACTTTCCTTTTTTTGGTAATTGGACATTTGGGTCACACTGCTGTTTGCAACAAGATTGGTGGTTACTTTGGAATCATCACATCACTTCTTGCCTGGTACAATGCTTACGCTGGTCTGGCAACTCATGAGAACTCTTACTTTGTTCCCAAGGTCATTTACATGCCTGGCACTGTTCTCCCCAAATAAAAATGGTTTCAACTGAAAAATAATGTCTTCTTTTTGTTAGTTTTTTATTATATTAAATATAGTATATTTTTTTAATTGTACACATACTTTTTGTCTTTCTTTGTTGTAAAAATCCAAAAAAAAAAAAAAAAAAAAATCATGGGCCCTTTTTTTTTTCTTCCACAATATGAAATTCACGTGATCTTCTAAGCCTACAAATACGCAATTATTATCTTCTATTTTGGTACTTTTTTTTTTTTTTTTTTTTTTTTTTTTCTTTTCAACTCCTCTCACTTCTTTTCTTTAATCGATTTACTTCTTAGAGATCATAAAAATGAACTTCCCTGAACCCTTTTCTGGAAATGGAATTTACGAAGAAATTCCAGACCCTCAAATAAGAGTCAAATCAAATCATCGCATCTCTATTATCTTCTCTACAGTTTCCCACCAATGTAAGTATTATCGATCGATATCTTTCAAAAATTATTAATTAAGCACTTGGCTCAGCCTCCTAATAAATAAATAAATCAAACTCACCCTCTAACTCAAACTATATAGCACAAAACCTCATCCTAAATGAAAAACAACTCCAATCCGCATTCACAGCTCTTGGGTTCCCAGAACAAACGCTTTCACAAGAAACCATCGAAGCCTTATACTCTTTAGGCCATTCACTTTCTACAGAATCTACAAACAGCCCCACACTTTCATCCTCCCCACCAGGTATAGACAACTATGCTTTCCACTCTCTTTGGTCCATTCTCACCACCATCCAAAACATCTTCCACTATCTCGATCTTGACCATGATATGCTCATCTCTCCATTCGCACAAAACCAAGGCTTTCACCAGTTTACCCAGTATCTTAATTCCACAGCCCCAGAGGGGACCTTATACCCAAGACAAATACCTCCCAAAACAACAAAACGTTACTACATCTCTCCATCCGCTGCTAATAGTGTCACCCTCGACATGTTTGTATGCTCTTGTATTAATCAATACCAAGCTTCAAGACTTTTGCTAAAACTGGATCCTTTTGGTACAGGTGTGATCCAAGTTGATTATGAAAAGTTTCTATATGAAGTTTCTGAGTTATTGTAAAAAAAAAATTAATAATAATAATAATAATAAACATTTACTGAAATCGCAGTAACTCAAAAAAATGGCCTTTACCTAATTATTAGCACCAGATATTCGTTTATTGCAACAAGTTATTATGTCAATTTTTTTTTTTTTTTTTTGTAATATGAGACCCAAAAATATATGCTTTTTTTTTTGTTCTAAAAAACAAAATAAAAGTGCTGATAAATCGATTAGTTAGGAATTTTTAAAGTTAACGAAATCATGCAAAAACCATGATTAAGAAAAAAAGATATTTGGAATCAATTATATTGATAATTCTATATAATTTGGATTTGAATTTGGTATTTTATATATATTTTTTTGTTTGGAGAGGACATCACAAAGCATAACTAAAAATGAGACGGGTAGTTTAAGGACCATTCACTGTTCATCTTGAAATTGGTTTACATAAGTTTTTTTAGTATAAAAACTTCATGATATTAAAGTCAATAACCAAATGACTAATTAGGAGCTTCTTTAATTCTCGAACATATTGTTTTGAATGTTGTTTTCACAGTTTTTTGAATTCATTTTTTGATGGTTCCATAAGCTTGGTTATGAAGAGAGAGGGAGTGTGTGTAAGTTTAACTAAATCGGTTTAATGTACAAATTTAAAATATCCAAAACTTATACAACTAGCCGTTTTTTATTTGCATAAAAATAAAATAGTAAACAAAAAGATTAGCCCTACGGGGGGCTCGAACCCCCAACCTTGAGATGACACTTTAATAAGAGTCTCACGCTCTACCGATTGAGCTAGCAAGGCAAATAACTGTAATGCAGCACCTATATGTGAAAAGAAATACGTGCCCATTAAAATTTACAAAAAAAATAAATATTTTAAGGCGACTTGGACTGAAACGGATATCTCCAGAGATGGACATGTCGACTCTCTTAAACAGTTTAACTGGATTACAAGAGATTGTAAGCTTTATCTCTGCTTGGAGGGATTAAGAAATACAATTACAGCGTTGATGAAGACAAGTGGAGATAGGTTGGGAAAGTTTGGTTATTTTTAACCCCCTGTTCCTCGTATGCTGGTATCAGGACTTATTTTCGGGCTGTTGGAGATGCAATGATGAAGGCAAAATTAAAAGTTTATTATCAAAATGAAAAGATATATAGTATGGACAAGAAGGATAGCGCAGATGCTGATGTTATATAATTCTATAACCCTTGAATAAAAACAAACAAACAAACAAACAATTTAAGGCGACTTGTTCTTTTGTAATATTACCCTCTGATTATCGTAAGATGGCATTAGAACTTAGTTTTGGGCTGTTGAAGATGCATTGTTGAAGACAAATTAAAAGTTTATTATGAAAATGAAAAGATATATAGTATGAACAAGAAGGATAGTGCAGATGCTGATGTTATATAATTCTATAACCCTCAAATAAAAGCCAACAAACTAACAAACCAACAAATGGTGAATTAAAAATTTAATCAAGCAATTTTTATATTTATATTTAATTTTTTATTTCTTAAATTATAAATTATAAATTCAAAGGTTATTTTTAAAAAATATCCTACGTTTATAGATCTAAACAACCTATGCTGAAAATGTACACGCAATAGTTGGCAAGCTACCAAGGTTAAGCAATTAAAAGAGTAACGTTGATTGTTGATTAATTTTATTTGAATATGTTTTTAATCTATGTGTTGAATAATTTTAAAAAGAGGCCCTAATTCCAGCTTACAAGAAACAGAAGGAACTTGTTTATTAGTCCTAAACCCATGCCACCGTTTTCTACTATTATTCACATATACCGGGATATTTATTAGTTTCTTCCAATACGATATAGTTAAAGTTTATTTGGAAGCCAATTAAAATGTACAGAATAGTCTGCTTTTTTACACTCCCGAGTAGCCTGAGGTTTCATGTGTATTCCGGTACATTTCCACCAGGAAAGAGAGGTGTTATGAAATCAAACATAGTGATTTTAGTGCTTAAACTATTATTTTTTTATCCACATCTATTTTTTTCTAGTCGTTTGTTTTTTTATTTATTTAGTTTCATTCAAGTTTATATATAGAATTATATGACATCAGCATCTGCACTATCTTTTTTCTTTTTACTAAATGTTCATTTTCACAATAAATTTTAATTTGTCTTCAAAATTGTATTTTAAATTGTTCAAAAATAAGTTATCATTATTGTTCACTAAAATAAAAAAGTCGAAGACCATATCTTTAATTGTTTGTTTGTTTGTTTGTTTGTTTTTATTCAAGGGTTAAAGAACTATATAACATCAGCATCTGCGCTATCCTTTTATTGTCTGACTATGTGACTTGCCGGATTTCATTTGTACCTTTTTAGTACGGGTGGTTTCTGTTCTGTGCGTTTTCAGTAGCCCGGAAGATCATATCTTTAATTTTTTGTTTGTTTGTTTGTTTGTTTTTATTCATCATATCTTTAATCGTTTGTTTGTTTTTATTCAAGGGTTATAGAATTATATAACTATATCTTTAATCCATGACAGGATTTTAGAAATTTTTTGAAAATGCTTCAGTTTGGACTAGAACTCACATGTTTTACTTGTGATTACTAAGCAAGCTTCGTTGGCTCAGTTGGTAGAGCGTCAGTCTCATAGTTCCAATTAACTGTGCTATCTGAAGGTCGAGAGTTCGATCCTCCCACGGAGCAGCTTTTTTTTCTTTTTTAAATTTATTTTGTTCTTAAGTATCATACTTTTGTCATTGGGTAGTGTAAAAATTATTTGACATAACGTAATGGTGCTATTTGAAACCTCTTAAAAAGATTTTATAAAGATGTTGAGATTCGTAAATACACCCAGTATCAATAATCGCTTAAAATATGCTGGAATTTGCAAAAAAACTTTCAAATTTAGCAAGTCGTAAAATGAATTTATTTATAATGAAAAAAAAAAGCATATAGGTTTTATTCTAGCTAGAATAAATAAGAGTTATGTTTATTTGATTGAGGGGTATCGACAAGATTGACTTTTTTCCAATTCCCTTTTTTTTGCACCCTAAACTCCAGCCAACAAGACATACTTTTTTTTAAGTTTATCAATTATGAACCAATTGAAATGGTCTTTAAACCAAAACACAAACATTTAGTGACATAGTCCCATTTCTTCTAAGTTATCCTTTGAAATTTTTCTTTTGTTACTTACTATTCATTATGCTAAAGATATTCCCAAATTTCTGGATTTAATGTGTGTTGTTTCAGTGTTTCAACATGGTGTTGAGATTATAGAACCATCAAAAATCAATTCCTTTTCCAACTTATTTTAAACCTTCCTTGTTCTTTTCCCAATACATATCATATATATATTTTTGCTTCAAATTTTAAAATATTTCCACTGGGTTAGGTTGCTTTAATAAAATAAATTTTTTGAGCAACCACTTGGTTTTGATTAATAAAGGTCTCCAATATCAAAGTGTCTCAAAACAATCCAATTATCAAGCGGTGGTTGATCCAGCTCAAGACAATATATTTAACTAGGATCAGTGAACAAACTGATTTTTTTTGGCTTATTTAATTTTGTTTATAAGTCATTAAAACAAATTCTACACTATCAACAATTTCTAAAAAGATGAAAATGAAACAAAAAAAGTGGGCAATATATGGAGAAAAACCTTTTAGGGTCTTTTCCTTAATCGATTGCATTTCATTTTTGATGATCCACAAAACCTAACCACTGCAGTTATTTTGGCATATTTTCATGTTAAAAAATAAAACTCCGGCAGGGGAGAAGGAGCAAGTAGAAAAGTTAACTAGGTGTGTCTATCATGTTTTATTTATGTATTAGTTTTTCAACACTTTCCAATTTCGTTTCTCTTTTTATAATCAATCCTCTTTTTGAGATTCTCCGCTTGATTTGGAAACAAAAAAGAAGCATTAGAAAAAAAAAAAAAAAAAATAGAATTTCTTGAATAAATCGATTAACAAATTTTTTTTTTACTCTTTTATCCATCGCCAGAGGAAAGAAAACATATTGAAAACTTTTTTTCTCGCTATTCTTATTTCAAATAGTATAATATAAAACCTTTAAATGAAACAAGAAATCGTATCAAATAAAAAAAAATCGGAATATATGTCTTCTCTTATAATATCAATCTCTAAAATTCGTATCTTGCTGGCCATATTTTATGCAGGTTAATGCTAGGGAGGTGCAAAGAGAAGAGAAAAAACATTGAGAGGGTAAAAAAATAAACACTTTTAAAGTAAATCATCGATCGAAAAAATCAAAAGGCGTATTTGAATGATAGACTTATCTGAACCTTGAAGTCAACCAAGTCAATTTTCAAATAGACTAAAAAAAATAAAGTCAATCCTATTTTGGTAACCAAATTTTTGTACTCACAATTTTCTCCTTAAATATTTTTGTATGACTTTCTTTTTTTTTATAGCCATGACCGCCAGAGTGTGGAGAAATTAAGATTTTTTGTTGCCGTTCTGTAAACCAGATTTTTATATGGTTTTCATTTGAGAAAGAGGGGAATAAAAAAAAAAGGTTAGCAAGCTTTATTTTTTATTAAATTAATGAATATATTAAATGAAACGTAACTTCCGCAAAACAAAATTAAAAGAATATACCATTTTTTTTTCTTTTTATCAAAAGTAAATATAATGAAATCTCCACAAAAAAAAGTTTTCTAATTTTCTTCTATTAAAGGTGTATGTTAAAAGTAGTTCTTATTTTGATTTAACCTGTCAATTTTTTTTTTTTTTGATATTCTTTAACTTAACCCGATTAAAAAAAGAAAGTCTCACAAATTTTAACCGGTGAATTAAGAACAGACTTTAATGAATAAAAGACGTCATTGAAAAGGGCATCCAAAAATTCGTTACTAACTCTTTTAATGTTCTTCTATGGTTTTTAAAATTGATATTAGACTGCTAAATATAAGTCTTTAGCCATCTTTAAAAAAAATATCCTTGCTTTTATATTAAATCTTATCTTGTCTTATTTTCTCTTTTAAAAACCTTTTTATCTGACTTTTTTTTCTTCAAAATAAACTTTTAAGAGCTTTATATGGGAACATGCATTACCACTAGTCGTTCAAGTTATTAAACGATTTCACACATTTAAAAATAAATAAATAAATTCATTCATTTTCCGTTAAACCAAAACTAACTCTGCATGTTATTGAGAGTTTCTTTCATCCAGTTTTTTTTTAAAAAAAAAAAAACGAACCCAAAGTCTTCAAAATATCTACTGGTACTGTTTTTGTTTTTGTAAAACAAGAGTGCAATCATTTTATTTGAACCCTTTTTTTAGTTACAAGATAATTGAAAAGATTGTAGATGGGTTGTTTTTATGAATTGAGCCTACGAAAATATATTTGTTAAGGAAGATGTCTTGCAAACCGGTATGCCGTTTGAATATTGTGGATAGGACTATAATTAAGAACTTTTCTGGTGAAATATGTTCAAGTGTATTGGCATTCAGAATGACGGCACACATAAAAAAATTCTCTTTTACTTTAAATCATTTATAAGCATCTATGTATATTTGAAAATGATGTTGTGTGTATGGAATAGTTAGTTATTTAATTAAGTGGGGTGGTTGTTTTTATCTTTTGATGACAATGCAGTTGATGCGATGACTCTCCAGAGCCACAAAAAAAAATCGGCGCATCACCTCTACGTGCCAACACGACTAACAGAGCATGTACAAGCATGTTTGTTTGTCCGGTCAAGCATTTATGGAGAATAGAAGAGGTTTACCTTGTAGCACAACTTAGGGAATGAGAAAAACGAGGAAAGTGAGCTATTGAGCTCCAGCAATTAATATTTCAGCCTTGCATTGTGATTTTCCCCTTATGTTATTTTTTTGATTGTAAAAGTATTTACTTTCATTCGAAAAATGATCGAGTTACATTATTTATAAAGGACCTTCTAGATTTTTTTTTTTGATTGTCAATAAGTATCATCATAAAAACCAAGAACGGGCCATGGTGTATGTCTCATGGGAAGCCACAAAAAGTCAGAGACCAGCGTTTTTTGTTGACGCAAACATTTACATTCACTCACATGTAATCTTTTAAATTCATCCAGTGGCATATACAGGTGATACATCCTGTGAAAAACAGTCTCTGGCCTTTTATTTCTGCAAAAACTCCTTTTTGTGCAAATACTTCTAACTGAGTTTTGCCAACCTCTTAAAGAAATTTAAGAATATGAAAAAAAAATTTGGAATTTTCAAATCTCTTTCCTATATTGTATTAATTTTATGCATATTTTATTTCGTGCAGATAAAAATCTTGTCAAAATGGATTTGAAATGCTCTAATAATGCTTTTTTTTATACATGCTATGGCTTAATCCGATATCAAATAGACTCTAATTTACCAAAATTAACATTCCTTTAAAATACTATATGCATTCATTAACAATTTAGCAAGGAATTGAATCTGGAGAGAAGAACTGATATTATTATCTTTAATTAAAAACTAACAAAAATTTTTGGAAAGTTTTTGGAAACGATTTCCAAGCCCAAAGCCATTCCCAAAGTACAAAATCTTTTTGGCCAAAAAGAAATCTTCTTTTTTCTCTTTTTTCCTACGAACCATTTCGGTTCGAGTTTGGGTAGAATATTATCTAAAATGTCGGGTATATGTATCATAAAAAATGGAACATCTGAATAATAAGTAATAATATCTATCAAACTGTCAGCCTAAAAAATTAAAAACTCCACTTTTTTGGTTTCTAGTGATGCCGTGGTATTTGACTAAAGTCTATTTAAGATTTCCAATTGAATTAAAGTTTTGATTTTTTTTTCTTCCAACATACAGAATCTATTTTTTTTGTAGCTAAGAGAAACCGACTATTTAAGTTGGTGTAAATAAATAATATTTTAAAGTCTCTGCTATTCTCTCTCCGATGTTGTTAAATCTTATGGTCAGATAAGGTGATTATTATATGATCTAATAATCTGAATATAAGGTAGTTTTGTAAATGGTAAAAGTATATATATATTAAATTTTAAGATAAAAATGTTTGATATTGGATATTATATTTTGCTATTAGGTATCTGTGATTTGATCATCATCATGTTCAATTCTGATTTTTTTTTCAAGGTTGTTTGAAATTTTTACTTTGAAGAAGAAGAAGAAAAAAAGCTTTGACACCTGTTTAAAATTTAACTTATATTTGTGAGAGGCAGCTGACAACAGGTGTTTATGATAGACTCAGGTTCAAGTGGATCTATGTGCTCACACTACAGAAATCAATAACGCCAAATAAATTATAGTTGGCAAACCTTAAGGCTAGAAAAAAAAATCCTTAATTTACAGAGAATTAAGATCAACTCGTTAGAAAAGAGAAAGACTAGAGTGGTCTTCATAAATTCAGGAAAATACAATAAGTTAATATGAATGTTAATGAAAATGCCTTATTTATTTGTAGTGACTGTCACAAACTTCAACATTTTTAAACTATTCAACTTGGGTAATCCAAATACATCATCCAGCTTTTTTTCAAAACAACTAAATGTTAAACAAACCTTTAAAGTGGACCGTTTTTGTTGAGTGTTCAATACACATACATATACAAAAGAGGCTTTTGAACGTACCCGTAGAATCGGGCAAATATTAAAAATTCCCGGAATCTTGTTTCAGTTACTTTGTTTCAACATAAATGCTTTTTCATGACTACAACAACCACCTTTGTTTTTAAACAAAAAAAATGTGTATGTGGACAGAACGTTAATATTTCCAATCTTAAGCAAAATCTTAAAAAACTTTCATAAATTTCTTCATGCCATCAAAATAAAAAAAAATAATTACTGATTCCTCCTATGCATGATGTCATGATGTTTCTCATTTCATGTATATGACAATTGTAGTGTGTAAGATAAACAAGAAAGAACTCTCTACATAACTGCTTGTATTGTAATAAACGGTTAAAGAGACAGCAACAGCTTTCATTGTTGATTTTCGGTAAAAAAAAAAAAAAAAAAAAAAAAAAAAACAATAAGCTATGGATGTTTGGGTAAAAGATGAAAAAAGCTTACTTCTTTTTGACCAAAATCCATACCAAAAAGAAATACATTAACTAGTCAAAGCTTTAAGATTTAATTTAATGGAAAATCTGCATCGAACGGGAACACCTAAGTGAAATCTTGCAGCGAAAAAAGACTGCATGAACCAGAAAAACGCAGCTGGCCTTTTTCATTCTAGATTTTCACCATAGTCGTTTAAACTTTAAAGTCAAGGCTCAATGCAAGTTAATTGTTTGATCCGTTGATGGCCGTATATATTAATAGAGTGATTGTTTATAAATGTTCCAAGCGATATGCTTTCCGGTGTTTTTTTTTTAATATAATGGTATTTAGTTCATTAATATTATCTTGTGTGAAATAAGATTCATGATTTGGAATTGACAAAGAAAAAGACGGTTAGCGGCAACCAAAAAAAAAAGGTGTTTTCGTTTCATTGAAAAACCAAACAAACAAAAATGGTAGTAAACTATTTACTTAAAACTGTTTAGAATCGTTAAGACCGGACAGTTTTTAAAAGTGTTCCAAAAATGAATTTTCGTTCCGATACAAAAACAAGAAACACTAATTAGACAAGTTTGTTGCAAGTTTAAGGTAGGCTTAGTGACAAAGGGACATGATGGAAATAAAATTCTATTTACAATGACCGTTATTTCAGTTTTAGTAAATGGCCTGTTAAACTGAATAAAGAATAAAAGAACAAAGTAAAGAACTAAATGCTAGAATCTTTGAAATCAGTACACATAAGGTTTCTAACGTTGAAACGGTTCAAATCCCTTACATTAAACGGTATTCCAGAGCGTGATTAATGCTAAAGCGTCTCTTGGAATTCACAAGAAAAAGGTATTTGTTAAATGTTCCAACAGGTTTCCAATAGCAGAAACAAGTATTGCGTGGAAATGGAGTTTTCATGGTCGCAAGGCAGCTCAAATGCATGAGATATAATAAATTGCAGATATTGATAAAACTAAAAAAAACAATTATGTTTGATAAAAAAACATATTTGAACGGTTCTTTTGAAAGTGTATCTAATCTCTGTATCAGGGTATGGTTGTAAAACTCTAGGTAAAATTAGGTGTAAGTAGGCATGAGAATAGACTATGACTACAAAACCAATCGAGTTTGGAGCAAAATAAAATAATTGAGAATCAACCATGAAAACTAAAGCGAAGCGGTGACGAAAGATGTAACTAAAAGAATTTTGATTGTTATTTTTTTTGTTTTCTAAGCCGTGTAAATCTAGTACTGATCAGTAAAATAGAGCACTGTGCATTTATTAACCTCCGATCGATTACGGTCCGCTAAAGGTTTAATAAAAATTTATTTAACAAACATTAATGAAAAAATAACTGGATAAAAAAATAAATAAAAGTATATGAAAGCATGAGTGAATTGTTTTTCCAGGAAATAATAGAATGTTTGGGTCAGTATCACTAACTATGATCCTACACGTGACAGTCGATGAAGAGGTTATGGCGAACTGGCGATTAGTTTAATACCACCTAAATCGAACCGAACTGAGTATGCAAAAAATCGAAACTTAATAATATTTTTGGACAATCACAAACCCTAAAAGGTAGGCCATCGCTTTTTTTTTTTTTACTTGAACTTTCCCTAACAAAAATATATTTTTATGTTTCTTTTAAAATTCCATTCATTGAAAGCGCATTTTAATAGGTTGTGAGATATTATGTTTTGAGATGTGCTTACCTTACCAATCAAGAAAGTCTAGAATAAAAGCGTTGAAAGTAATATAAGTTTTTATGAAAACCATTTTTATGCTTAATTTTTATATTTGTTAGTTTCCAAAAGAATTTTAGAATGAATTTACCAACCGAAAACATTATGGAATTGTTTTTGGGGAAAAAAACAATTAAAAAACAGTTTCATCATGAGCTCAAAAAAGATTGCATATTCGAGAAAAAAAAGTTCTTAGATTACAAACTTGGATTCAGGCTTTCATAAAAACCGCGTAACCGAAGAATGAGCAAAAAAAAAAAAAAAAAGGAAACGAAAAGAGACTTGTGAAGTTCCCCAGAGTCGGTTCAAACCCTAACCCTTTTATCCAAGTAGTCTTTTCAAAAAAGGCGTTTTAACAGAAACTTGTTCCTGAAAATAAACTATATTTCCCCAAGGGGAAGACATGACATCAACAAGGCTGTAGACGTTAATGCTGAACGAAATGATTTTTTTTGAACTTTTCTTATTTTTTTTAAGCCATTGTGATAAAAATAGATAAGGATGTTTAAACCAACCACATTTGTTATGAGTATTCATGCAGTTGAGTGATGCGGAAAAAAAAAAAAGAGAAGTAAAATAAAATAAAATAAAACACCTTTCAACTTCTATATTTAATAATTGGACTCAAAATAAATATTACAAAGCACCCAAAAGAGTATTGAAAGCTTGTGTCAGTCTCATTATTTAACACAAACAATGATTTCCCGCCTGGTTGCAAAGAGGTCTGAAAAAAAAAAAGCGAAGAAGGGCAATGAATGTTCTCAAGTTAAAATTCTAGATAAAAAATTCAAGAGTTTGATTAAGCGGAGAGGGTGTTAAAAAGTTGCTACATGCTAATCAGAAGATGTCCCATCTAATAGTAAGCATATACTCGGGTTTTTTTTATATTTGGATCTAGCTTATCTTTTTTTTTTTTTTACTTTGCTCTTCGTATATCTATTTACAGCTCTTGTAAGGTTTAAGCAAGAAAAGCAAAAGTTTTTTTAAAAAAAAACACATGACTAGACATGAGTCCAGGCTCTAAATTTGTATTAATAGGTTAGTTGTTTTTCTATTGTTTTTTAAAAAAAGGAATTACAATTAAACTCGTTTAGTATATATAGCATTGGATATATGCTTCTACTGTTCATTAAAATGTACCATAAAATGACCGATTTATTCAAAAGAACATGGATATATATCTGTGTTTAATAAATTAGTTTGGGGAAGCCAGACACTTAATTAAGATGTTTTTGGCTCCGTTGATATAGATGATTTTCGGTTGGTTTTCCCTTATTTCAACTGAACTACGGAATTTAAACTATTTTTGATTTTATTTTTTTTTCTTAAATTAGCCTAATGGCAATCACTTTTTTTAAGAAAAAAAGCGCCCTTTTTATATAATTTAAAATCACATTTTTTTTATAATTAGTATCATTATTGAAATCCCTACTTCAATTAAAACCTATTATTTAAACTAGAGAAACAAGATTTAATTTCAAAAACACTTTATTACTTTTTTTCATGGATGTCATTGGCTCCCTCTTCATAGTGCTATGGAATTTATACTTTTTTAATATATTAAAAGTGATCTACATGAAAGGCTAGGTACAAGAGAACAGAATAAGGAATTGAGAAAGAAACAATTCTTTTCCAGGTAAACTGCGTCACTATATGCTGTTTTTTAAAGAAGTTAAAAGATCAGCCCAACCGGTTGCATCTTTTGTAATTCAATTCCCAAGTAATCCAGTAAATATGGAATTCATTGCAGCTAAAAAGCCCACATGTTTTAACTAATGTTTTAAAGCAAAATATAAATAATATAAATAAAAAAAAAAGGAAAAAGAAAAAGAAAAAGAAAAAGAAGCGTAATATTTACAATATTTTTTTTAGGTTCTTGAGTCAATAATAAAAGTTTGGAAAACAGGATGATGAAGATGTTTAGTGGTAGGTGCTTTAAGACATGAATCTCTGAATTGCTCTATTCCCCACAATGTCTCTACAGGTAATAAAGAGGGAAAATAAAAAGAAAAGACACGTAGTAAAGGCTTAATTCTAGGAATCAAATGAAATGCTTCTTTTTTTTTATCAAAAAACCATTGTGCTCCATTATTTGTCAATTCATAGACGAAAGATAATTGAAGTAAAAAGAGACTTGTCTAGAGAAGGAAAAAAAAAAAAATTGGCTGTGAAAATGTTGTAAAAAAAATTCTTGGGTGTGATATGAGTAGAATTTAAAGAAAAGGATGCCAGGCACAACTTCCAGGCACCGTCAGGCACGCACCCACTGAAAGAAAAAAAAAAAGGGGGGGAGGTAAAGGTGAAAATTAAAAGGTTTTTTTTTTTTTTTTTTTTTTGGATCGATGGGAAGCTAGGCAGGCAACTTGTCACAGTGCGAATTATATGCATTTAGCTCCATTGTATCAAAAGCATCTGAGTTTATTTTAAAGATATGGTCAAGGGTGAGATGGAGATTTTCAAAAAAAAAAAAAAAAAAAATTGTAGGCTCAAAGACTTGTTGGCCACGCCCATGTGGAAGGCACGTTGGTCTGGATGCAGGAACAGCTGCAAAAAAAAAAAAAAAAATTCCAAAAAAAAAAAATAAAATAAAATAAAATCGTTGACACCCACCCACAAGCTATGTCTATGAGTTACACTAATATAAGGCTAAAAAAAAATACACACAACAAGCCCGGAAATTTGGATTTTCACCTGGGTGTTTAAGATATGGATCTTGCACGAGGAAAGAGGCGGAAGTGATGAAGAGAGAAAAAGAAAATAAAAGAAAAAAAAAAGATAAAGCAACGTATGTGGAGGAGTGGGGTGGTTTTTTTTTTTGAACCAATCGATAGCCTAATTGCAAGAGAGCAAAGAAGAGAGAAGGAGGGGAGGAAAGCGAGAAATCTTGGGAAATAGATTCATTTCAGCCTACGGCAAAGATATGAAAGCTTCTTTTTAAGAGAAATTATATTCTCTTCCGTAATAAAAAAAAATAAACCTTGAAGTGTTTGAAAAAGAACACACGTTTTTTGGTCCAGGAACCTTAGACCCAGAAACTTGCGTGCGCCTTGAATTATTTAGAAAGAATTACGGGAAGTTTCTGTTTGTTCCTACATTGTCTAGATAAATCGACCACTTCTATTAGTCTCCATAAAAAAAATGGTATGCTTTTGTATTTTTTTTTCCAATAATAACAAGCTTTACACATCATTTTTAGAATTTTTTTTTCTCCCTAATGATGTGATTTTATTTTATTGTAACTCTTTAAAAAGTTAAATTTTTAAGAGCAGTTGTGAAATGAGAAATGAATTGGTACACTGAAATCTGTCAAAGCTATTTTTACACGTAATGATATCGGATATATATCAGAAGATGACTAGGAATAGCCTTGCTTAAAGCTTCATTTGAAAGATGAAAGTCAAATGCAAAAATAAAAATAAAAAAAGATAAAAAAAGATAAAAGATAAAAAAAAACAGCGGAATTAAGCTGGATATGAAGATGAGCTGAGTGAGATGAGCAAAGTTAGGCTTTGAAAGTACTTTGCGTTTGTTTTTATCGTGCATTAAAATAATAATAATAATGAATAGATTTATTTTACTAAACACAAATAGTGATGACTTATATATATTTCATTCATGTATATGAATGAAATTCAAAAAAGAAAAAAAAAATTAAAATACTTTAAAAAGTTTGTTGTTTTCTTTTAAAGTGGAGAATACCATTTTGAGAGTGATGTTAAAAAAGACATTGATAGAATGAAGTATGAAAAAACAATTATGGCTTTTTTTTTTCTATTTTATTTTACTTTATTTAACCTCCTACTTTTTTGTGACTCTTCTTTCCCTCTTCTTCTTCTATGTTACTGCCTATTATAGACCCTTGCTCATCAGGTGTATGTAAGATATATTAAACGCTAAATCTCAAGAGTTTAGATTTCCTCATTAACGCTGTTGAAAAGTCACTCTGCCGTAGCTGTTATTTCAAGTATTAAAGCTTAAACGTACTAAAGAGAATATTAGAGATGAAGATATCATCATGCTGCACTATAAGCTTAAACTTAAGGTTTTTTTTTTATAGAGCGAGAGTGATTAGAAAAAAAAACAATTCGATTAGAAAATGATTATAACCTGGATAGTAAAGAAACCCTCAGGGGGAAATAAAAATCAAAAAATAAAATAAATTCAAAGCAACCTGTTGGAGAAGAATATATTCTACTTTTAAAATAGATTATTTGAACAGTTGATTATCCCGTATTTCTTTATAAGATCGTCATACATTTATTAGCTATATTTAGGACTGAGCGATGAGCTATTCTTTTATTTTTATTATTGCTGTATCCTGCGCTTAATTGCAACGTGCGGCGGCATGTTTTTCCTTAATCTCCAGTCAGGCATTTCTATTTTTTTTTTTTTAACAGGCACTCTTTTTTTTTTTTTTTTTTAATTTTTTTTCTTTAATTGAATTTTTATACATGTCTATACAAAGGCTTCATGATATTAAACACTTATTTTAAAGAGAAAATATAATATCTTTGACACAAGTCCTTTTTTTTCTGTTGAATTGAGTTATGAGGACTTTTATTTTTGCTTTCGAAAGCAAAAATAGAATTCTAGGATAAAACTAAAAGTGTGTGAGAAACTCAAAAATAAAAAAATCAAACCTTGTGTGTGGAGCGTGCACGCACGAGTTTACTTTAGTACTGAGTTTTTTTTTTTTTTTTTTTTTTTTTTTCCTCTTTTCTCTTAACGTTCGTTACTTTTCAAACTCGCTACAAAGCTGTTACAACCTGACATGTATGAAATGAAAGTCTTTCTAAAGAACTTGTAAGAGAATTGTTAGAGAATTTTGGAAAAGTTATTAAGCCAAGGTCATAAAAAGAATTGTATATAAAAAGACAGATTTCTCGTATGGAATATTCTTTTTAAAACGAAATGGACTTTTTTTTGGGGGGGGGGAGGGGGGGTCATTCAATCCGTCTATTCTAATTAGACCTGCCCAAATACCCAACCCTGATTATCAGTGTCCAATACCTAAAGCTGTTATGAGAGGAAAATATCCAATATATATGAAATATCTTTTTTTAACTCAAAGGCTAGATCCACTACCCGCCCTCGTTTTTTTTTATTCCCATCATATAATATACCTCTACTATGCCACTTCATACACTATTTGCCTATTCTTTCTCTTTTTTTTTTTTTTTTTTCTAATGATTTGACCCACTCTGTAAGTTTATTTTTTATAGCCTGAGTGCAGGTTACATTTTGAGAGTATAATTATTGTAAAGAGAAACAAAAAAAAAAAAAAAGAGGAATAGAAAAGCCTTTATATTTATTTTTATTTTTTGGTTTTAAAAAAAAAAAGAGAAAGATGCGCCAATGTTAGTTATAAGACAGGGTTGATCAGAATAGAATAGACCATAAATGTTTTGCTTTTTTGGCTCCAAAGGGCAACCTTCTGGTACATGAACTGGGTGTGGAGTGTTCTAGAGAATAGTGGTTGTATCATACTACATATACTATATTGTTGCTGCAACTTTTAATGTTGCTGATGATTGTGATAATAATAGCGATAGTGTTATGAATGAAAGTCTAGAATTGATTATATATATTGCACTGAAATACCTTTTAACCAGTGTTTTCCTCTTTGGAAATCTCTTTAAAAGCATATACACCCCCCGGTTCTCATGTTTGTGAATTTTTTTTTTTAGAAAAAAAAATTATTATTTTATTGATTCTTAGTAAGAAAGTTGAACCAGGAAAACATAATGCTTCATGAAAAGCATATTGCTATATGAAGTGGACTGAAATAAAGAGGGAGAAACAAAGTTTCCATGTGGAATATAATCATATCTGATTTTTTAAAAAAAATTTCTAGTTCTTGCGGCGGTGATGGTGACAATAACAATGACGATGATATTTTATGGTTGTACAAAGTGTTAATAACAAGAGAAAGAAAGTGGGTAGAATATGATTATTTTCTTCTTCTTCTTTCCTTTCTTATGATATGCGGTTATACGAGATTCGTTGGTCGGTACTGATTGCGCGAATTCGCAAAATGGAGTTTACACTACAGGGCATTTTAGCGGGGGGAAGGAAAAAAAAAAAAAAGAGCAATGCGTTTTGGAGACAAGAAAAAAAAGATTCGAATATAAACAAAAAAAAAACAAAAAAGCAAAAGAGAGTTCGCGGGGAGGGTTTTTTTTTTTTTAACGAAAAGGTTTGTTTGAACGAGAAAAGGCAAAGGAAGAGAAGAATCAAGAGAATGATGTAGTCTAGATGAGGCGGTTTTTTTTTAAAAAAAAAAAAAAAAAAAAAAAAAAAAGATAATTTGATTTACCTAGGTTTTATTCCTATAATCGAATTTTTTCTTTTACAGTTTTTACTTTCTCTTTGATATTAAAATTGATTTGCCATTTTTTTTTAAAAGATTTGAAATAAGAAAGAATTGGATATGTTTATGACTATATTAAATGAATAAAATCAATGGGGACAAAATGCCATTTTGTCATTTTACTTTTCACACACTAATATATTTATGTGAAGAATTCATATACTTCAAAAAAAAAAAAAAAAAAAAAAATACATTTCACCATCGATGGTGTTAATGATAAACTCTTAATATTTTAAATGTTTCTCAATAGCTTTAATTTTTTTTTTTTTTTCAATATTTTCTTTTTTTTTTTTTTTTTTTTTTTTTCCTTCCTTCCAAAGAAGACTTGGAAAAAAAAAAAAAAACTTAAAGTTGATTTTAAGTTTTTCTGTGATGAGAAATAAAGTTTTGGATTTTATTTTATTTTTATTTTTATTTTTTTCAACAACTTTGTTCTACTTTTTTTAAACATCAATAACACAAAATTATAAGAACCTTTTTTTATTTTATTTTATTTATTTTTGATTTGAGAGTAACAAGAAAGTATTACACCGCCCAAGAGGTCTTACAATCTTCTTCATACACATCGAGAATTAAAAAAAAAAAAAAAAAAAAAAAAAAAAAGAAGTTTAGGTTAATAATTAAAAATAATAAAATAGGTCAACTAGGTTTTAAAGAAGAGGAGAAACTTATATTTTATATATATTGAAAGAGAGAAAGAAAGAAAAAAAAAAAGTCTTGGATTGAATGTTTATATAAATATCTTTCATTTCCTCTCATTCCCCATTTCATCTTTTTTTTTTCCTTTTAATCCTCTTCTCTCTTATTATACTAAAAATCTTTTTTTTTTCTTTTAATATTGTTATCATTATAAATATATATATATATATATATATTTCTATTCAACATCGCTAAATAAATAGTTTCTATTAAGCCTAGTTAACTCACACTTTTAAAAGACATTCATTTTGTTTTCTTATATAATGCTTCCTTCAGCTTCATCTTTAATGCATCCACGGCAGACACAACAAGAACAGCAATCACCGCATCAATCTCAAGATTTGTTGTCTCTACCTCCTCCTTCGTCACAAGCTTGTATGCAATCGCCCTTGCATCAAATCCCCCAATCGTACACAATCGGTAATGGTGGGAATCTCAGGCATGGTTTTGGCGACGGCAAGAAGCTACCGCGAATCCAAGTCCCCGAGTATAGCATGTTGTCGACCCCCATATCCACGCCTAATCCGGACCAATTTGGGTATGGCCGTAATGGTAATAGCCCTCCACCATTAATTGGCAATCCGGAGGAATCGGGTGGTCTCCCAAACATGCAAAGTGCTGGCACAGGCAAGTATATAAATGGGGGGTCTTCAGGATTATTTTCCTCTGAAGGAAATAATAATAATAACAACAATAACGGGCTGTCACAATCTACAAAGCTTAACAATAGTAATATGACACTTCCAGCAACACCTTTACAAACTCCTCAAACATCAACGTCGTCTTCTTGGGCAAACATTGAACAACAGAGACGGCCAGCATCTGGTGGCCAGTCAGGCTCTGGAGAATTACAACAGCAACAACATACAGCGCATTCTGCAGAAAGTACTCCGGTGAATGGTGGTAATGGTAGTAGTATACGGACTAGTGAGACTGGCCGTGTACGACTTCCATCGCTTAAAAGTTTGGGCGATGGGTTATTAAGGCCGTCTTCTGCTTCCAATACAAGTTTACCGCCGCTGGTATTACCTGGTCGGGCAGGTTCTGCTAGTAACGAGCACAGAAGTAATGGTAACATTAGTGACATGCCACTACCACTGCGTAGTCATTCGTTTTCTGGACGCAGTGGAGGAGGACCTGTATCTCCTGGAGGGCCTCGCCAGGTAACACTGCCACCTTTGGGAGCGGTGTCTGAGAGTCCGGAACAACTTCAGTCACCGTTTCAAAGTCATAATAATAGTCCTTCGAGATTACCTCCTCCTCCACCACACCACCACCACCACCACCACCATCGTGGGTCTATCAGCGGTAGTGGTAGCAGTGACGGTCCAGGAGGTAATAATTACACACACCTTCCACCTCAGCGTCCTGTGTCGCCAATGAGTGGATCTGTAGGGTCAGCTTACGGGATGGTGACTCCACACACTCCGTCAACAGGCTCTTTTTCAGGGCAAGGGTACGGGTACCGTTCGAGACATTATTCGTACAGTGGTGCTCGTGAAGACGGAGGGTACTTTAGTGGTGCCAGTAACAATAGCAGCAGTAGCAGTTTGGTTTCTCCAATTGCAGGACATGCTCCGACTGGACCTCCTCCTCCTCCTCCTCCTCCTCCACCACACTTTGCTCAACCTTCGCCGTCAAGGTATGGGCCACCACCACCACCACCGCAAGGGTCTCAGCAGCAGCAGCAGCAGCAGCAGCATCAGCAACAGGGGTACTCGCCAAACGGGCCGGTACCTCCTCGTACACCAAAGCTTGGCCAATATAATGGGCCTTTTTATGGGCCGTCAACACCTCCACCTCTACCACCATCTCAATCGTTGCACTCGCCACACACTCAGCGCTCTTTTGGAGGTGGGTTTGCGCCGCACGCGCCACACACGCCGCAGCACCAGATTATTGGCGGACCACCACCACCACCACCTCCTCAAGGTCCATCATCATATGAAGCAACACCAAGAGGTCTTGGATTGGGAATTTTTGCACCTGTTGGAGGAATTCCAGGAGCTCCTATACAGGCGTATCCTCCTCCTCATCCTTCTCATCCTCCTCATCCTCCTCCTCATCCTCATTCTCATTCTCATTCTCATTCTCATCCCCATGGAATGTTATCTGGGGGGCCACCACCTCCACCACCTGGAGAGGTTTGTGGTAGCCATCAGCTGGTGGGTGGAGCACCACCCGTGTATCATCACCACCAGCAACAGGCACATCCCCACCAACACCATCACGCGGCGCACGGCGCACACGTGGGAGCTCAGTTTAAGACGACGCCCATGTTGGAGCTGACAGCTTCACGGGAAATTAAAAGGCGAACAAAGACTGGGTGCTTGACGTGCCGCAAACGTCGAATCAAGGTATGTTTTTTTTTTTTTAATTTTTTTTTTAATTTTTCAAGCTTAGTCCTAACTGTTTATTTTTTTTTTTTTTTTTTTTTGGTTTAGTGTGATGAACGGTTCCCCACATGCTTCAATTGCGACAAGTCCAAGCGGGTTTGCTTGTCGTATGATCCGATTTTTAAGCTCAATCAGGACCGTCGACGTCGCCGAAGTTCAGGATGGATGAAACAACAACAACAACAAAGATCTAGGAGTGAAGATGAAACAGATATTAATGAAGAAGAACTAGATCAGGACACTGAAGAAGAAGAAGAAACCACTACGCCGATACCTGTGAGCCCCCCAAGACGGATCAACAAGATGGACATTAGCAGTTTACTGGATGCTGCTGCAGTACTGGAGACTGGAGGATCACCTATGAGTCGAGGATCTAGTACTTGCAGTAGCAACAATGGGTCAGGGTCTGAGCGCAAGCGCAGTCTAAGTAATCCCGATGGTAATGCGTCGTTGAACATGTTGGCGACGAATGCGAGTTCCAAACGTCAGAAGCGAGGAGAAGAAGATGGTGGTATTATTGTTGAACGACGTCAGATGCGGTCTCAGAAACGATGGTTTGAAACTCGGCAGTGTCGGACCTGGGAAGGTGTTGAACGGTTATTTGCACATCATTTGGCAAGCCACTTGGATGCTGTATTTAATTTGGGGAATGCTCGATTTGCAGGAATTAAGGTGTTGAATCTTGCACGAAGTGCTGGGTTACCTCTGGATGGATCTGGGACTATGACAATTCCTGGCAGTAACTCTTCATCACGAGGGAATGCAGCATATTGTGCTGGAGCTGGAGCTGGTCTATCGTTTAGTGCAAATGGAGGTGGTGGTGTTGGTTGTGTTGGTGGTAACGGTAATGGGATGCCATTGGATGCTGAATCTGCGGCTGCAATGGCTGCTGCTGTGGCTGCGGCAACTGCCAGTTCGAATTGTACTGTGAGAATTGGTCAAGCACTTGCAATTCTTGAAGCAGTGCGACAGTTGGTGGGAGCAACTTGTCCTAGTGTTGATGTTGATGGTCTTGGGATTGACGAGGGGACTGTTGGCAAGCTTGAAGAGTTGCGGATATCTGGTGATTATAAGGCAGTACGAGCTGTGTGTCAGTTATTGTTTAGTTGGAGTAATGGTGTTGGTAGTGTTGGTAGTATTGGATCTCTGGGTCGACATGGTCATCATGGTCATCATGGTCATCATGGTCATCATAATCATCATAATCATCATTATAAGCAAGATGGAGCTAGAAGACAAGGTCCAGGAGAGTTTTTGGCAGTTGGTGAAGGAGATGAGAAGTTACTTGCCAAGATTCGAGTTCTTGATAGGGCTTCAAGGTTAGCTTTTGGAGAGGAAGTTGGAAATCAGGAATGCGGAGAAGAAGAAGAAAATGATGATGATGATGATGATGATGATGGGAATGGTATGGTTGATGTTTGTGTGAATGGAGTAAATGGAGTAAATGGAGTGAATGTTTTAGGGAATGATTGTGATCTTGAAGAAGAGGTTGTTTGTCTTTTGAGAGCATTGAAGCAAGGTCGTGCTGTTGATGTTGATTCAGCATGGATATTTTTACGTTATGTGACTAGTTGTGTTTCCCGTGGTCGAACTGATATTGTTGGTAGATGTGAGCTTGGTGCAGTTGCTGGGTTTGCATCTGCTGGTGAGGCCAGTTTGGAGACTGGATCTGGGGTTGCTGAGATGTTGTTATTATTTGGTGCATATTACTTTGTGATGAGAGAGGAGCAATTTTGTGGTAGTGTTGGTGGTAGTGATGGCAATAGCAATGGCAATGGAATTGTTGGTATGAGTTCCGAATTGAAAGAACTTTTAGGGTCTGGATGTATCCGATGGCCTGGCAATGTTTTACTTGTTCGGTTGGGGAGTCGGATTATTTAAAAAAAAAAAAAAAAAAAAAAAAAAAGTTTGTAAATTTAATTTTAAATTTAATTTTTATTTATTTAATTAATTTTTTTTTTTTTTAATTTTTAACTATTGTTAAATAAAGCTAAGAATAGAACACATGTTTTTTTTGTGTGATAAAAAAAAAAAAAAAAAAAAAAGGAAAAAGGAGAAGAAAGCCGTGCGTGCCAAGATATCAGGGATATTTATTTATTATTTATTTATTTATTTATTTATAAATTTTTTAAAATTTATATTTGTGTGAGTGTATGTGGTGGTCTTTTTTGATTTTTTAATTTTTTTTTTTTTGGGGGGGTGGAAGTTGTTGTGGTGATTTGAGTGCTTAGAAGGAGAGGAGGAGTGGATCTACGTTTTTTTTTGATATCGTTGTTAGTCAGCATGCACGTGATGAATGCGTAGTTAAAATAAAAAATAAATAAATAAAAATAAATTTAATTTGCCTTTTTTTTTTTTTTTTTTTTTTTTTTTTTTTTTTTTGACAACGAATGACTTGAAAATTCTTGAGTAGGTTGATAAAGATGATATTGATCAAATATATTTTTTGTAGATATATATATATATATATATATATATAAGATCAATTGATAAAGTTATAATTATATTTAATATAATAAAATAAAGAAATCTTTTTAAAAAATTGAAAACCTCCTTACTTCTTCTGATTCTGTTTGTTTGTTTTGTTTGTTTGTTTTGTTTATCTGATTATTATTATTATTATTATTATTATTTATATATATATATAAGTTTTTTTCCCTCTCATTCCAGTTGCCGCAGATGCCTTTCCATTCCCTGTGGCTGGCTACGCACTGGTTTTTTTATTATTATTATTATTTTTTTATATTATTATAATAATGAATGATCATGATCATTCATTAAGTCGATCAATCGGTCGGCATTGCTGCTTTTACTACTACTACTACTACTACTACTACTACTGCTGCTGCTGCTTTTACTGCTTCTGTTGTTGTTGGCTGCCATTTAAATAAAAAAAAAAATTTTTCTTTGAGTAGGAGGAAAAACATAAAGCCAGCAATTGGCACGTACCAACAACAACAAACACCACCATATAAATAAAATCCACACACACACCTACAAATATTTAAATATTTAAATATTTAAATATATAAATATAAAAATATATAAATAAATATACAAACAAATTCTTTTCTATTTTTAGAATTATTACATACACACACAACTATATATACAAATATACAAAAGAACCCTTATTTTTTTTTTTTTTTTTTTTTTTTTTTTTTTTTTTTTTTTTTTTACTTCCTTGGACAGATTTATTCCATTTTCCCTAACCCTCTCACAAAAAAAATAAAAAAAATAAAAACCACCACCACAAATTTTTTTTTTTTTTTTTTTTTTTTTTTTTTTTTTTCTTCTTTTTTTTTTTTTTTTTTTTTATTTTTGGTCCGCCTTTTTTTTTTTTTTTTTTTTTTTTTTTTTTTTTTTCTTTTCTAACTTTGCCAGCTGCTGCCAAATTAATCCTCACCACCTTTAAAACCTCCAATCTCAACTATCACCATCACCATCACCTCAACCACCACCACCAAAACTATTCTCTAATATTCACACACTCATTATACCCTCTTTAAAAAAAAAAAAAAAACACATACATACACATATCTCCATTTTATTAAAATATATCTTACTACTCTCAATAACTTAATTAACCTGTTTTTTTTTTTTTTTTTTTTTTTTTTTTTTTTTCTTTTTCTTCCATCTATATATCTAATCTCTCTCACTTAAAACCATGAGGACCCTCACTCCGCAGCCCCCATCTGGCTCCTCCTCTTCCTCTTCTGCAGCTGCTCCTTCTTCTTCTCAAAACCCCTTTGCCGATGATGACCAGGCTTCATCTATAAGTATCCCAGCATCTCCAAGCAATAGTAGAGCTTTAATCCCTCCACCTCCTCCACCACCGCATCGTGCAAACTCCATTGCAGCTTCCTCAAACTATACTCAAGATTCGGAAGCAACAGGACTCCCTACAAACCCCTTTCAAGATTCGGATAGCGCATCTTTTGCATCCGATTACTACTACTCAGGTAATAACCAACCTAATTCTTCTTCTTCTATCTCTGGCTTACCTTCCTCAGGACTCGGACCCGCCTCTTCCGCAGCTGGCCTGCCAATTACGGCCGCCTCTTCCTCCTCAACAACTACTCAACAATACCCTCCATCAGGCCCCTTTGATGATAAAAATAATAATAATAATAATAACAACAACAACATGGCAATAGCAACATCTGATAGAAACCTGCCACTTCCTCAACTAGCTCTCGATTCCTCTTCAAATAATGTCTCGTCAGTCTCTTCATCATCTTCCGCTTCCTCTTCTGCTGACTTTTCTAATAGCAACCAACAGTTACTCCTCAACGATCCAAACTCCCGCAGTGCAACCTACCATCATCACAATAATAATAATCAACAATACCCTGCTTCTTCTTATAGCGACATTTTACCCTCTCAACACCACCCCCATTCAAGCGCTGCTTTAGGCGCAACTGCTGCTGCCGCTGCTACAGCCGCTGCTGTTGGTTTGGGTTCTGGCATTGGTGCTGGTGCTTCCACTGCCTCAGGATCAACTCTCACAGTCCCAAACTCTTCTCTAAGACAAGACTCTGCTTCAACCCCCCTTTCAGGTCCTTCAATGTCTTCTGCTGAGTTTGACCGCTATCCTAACCGTATCTCTTCAGCAGCTCCTTCCATCGCTTCCGGATCAGGTGCTCCCCTTCTTATCCGAGATGGGTACCCTGTTTTCCATCATCACGGCCACAATGCCGATTCAAGTGCCCCAACCCTTGGCTCCGCTAATAGTGCAACAGCCATTGGCGGCCCCATCACAGGCAATATGCGAAACTCTTTTTCAAATGATTCAGCAGCCTCTTCCTTCTCCGACACGGAGTCCTACGGCGCTGGTAATCCATTCGTCGTCAACTCAGACTTTTCTCCCTTTGGCGGCTACCCGGCATCTTCTTTCCCCCTGCACATGGAGGAAAAGGAAGCTGATGATTACCTCCACAACCCAGACCCCATTTATGACGCAAAGTATGACCGCAAGTGCCATATGCTTGACAAGCGGGGCTGGGCCTCTCTCTTTGCTCTTCTCTTTTTGATTCTCGGAGCAATTTGCATCTTTGTCATTCTTCCGGCCCTTACATATACCGGTGCCACTGAGGAACACCGCGTTATTACTAAGGAAATCGAGGTCCTCACAAACTACGAGTACAACATTCTCGGCGCAATTAGAACCTCTTTGGTCGACCCAGACACACCAGAAAGTGCATACAATTATACCGCTATGGATGGCTCTTCTTGGGACTTGGTCTTTTCAGATGAATTCAACATGGAAGGCCGCACCTTTTATGATGGTGATGACCAATTCTGGACAGCCCCAGATTTCCATTATGCAGCTACTCAGGATCTTGAGTGGTATGACCCAGATGCTGTCATTACTGAAAACGGTACTCTTGTTCTTAAACTTGACGCTTTCCAAAATCATAATTTGTATTATCGTTCCGGTATGGTCCAATCTTGGAATAAGTTTTGCTTTACCCAAGGTCGTCTTGAAGTATCTGCAAAACTCCCAGGTAACGGTTCCATTCTCGGTCTTTGGCCCGGTATCTGGACCTTGGGTAACTTGGTCCGCCCAGGTTACTTGGCCACAGCTGAAGGTGTTTGGCCTTACTCTTATAATAGTTGCGATGCTGGCATTACCCCGAATCAATCCTCTACGGATGGTATCTCATACCTCAAGGGTCAGAAACTTAACGCATGTACTTGTGATGGCGCAGATCATCCCAATCAAGGCGTGGGCCGAGGTGCTCAGGAAATTGATGCATTGGAAGGTACCGTCAGTTCCACCCTTCTTGCCGGTGTTGCATCACAATCATTGCAAATTGCTCCTTATGACATTTGGTATTACCCAGACTTGAATTTTATTGAGGTTTATAATAGCACTATTTCCCAACTCAATAGCTGGAACGGTGGACCTCTCCAGCAGGCCGTGTCCATGGCTACAGCCCTTAATGCGACTTGGTACGAGTTGTCGTCAACTCCCAGATACCAGACGTATGGCTTTGAGTACCTGAATGACGATTCGGAGGGCTACATTCGATGGTTTGTTGGTTCGACGCCTGTATTTACGCTATATGCTCCTGCTCTAGGACCCAATGGTAACATTGATCAGCGTGAGATTTCCAAAGAACCTATGAGCATTATTCTTAACTTGGGTATTTCCACTTCTTGGGTGTACATTGATTGGCCCTCTCTGGTATGGCCTTCCCGTATGCGCATTGACTACGTGCGAGTGTGGCAACCCAAGGATGCAATTAATGTTGGTTGTGATCCTGATGGATACCCTACATACGATTACATTGAGAATCACAAGGATGTGTATACCAATCCCAACTATACAGTGTGGGATGATACAGTTTATGAATGGCCCAAGAATAAGTTGACAGGATGTTAATATTAGGGGGAGAGGGGGGAAAAAAAAAAAAAAAAGAAAAGCCATTGGAATGGATTTAAAAAAAATTAGGTTTAAAAAAAAAAAAATTTTAAAAACGATTATAAAAAAGATGAAAAAAAAAAATTGAATAAAAATTGAATAAAAAATGGCAAATGGATAGACGTGTTAATTATGAAAAATAATTTTTTTTGGAGGCTTTTTATTTTTTATTTTTTTTTTTTTGTATAGGACATGAAAATAACAAATGAAAAAATGAAAAAATGAAAAAATATATTTTTTTCAAAACAAAACAAACAAAAAAATATTCAAAATTGGAGGTTTTAATTTTTTGATTTTTCTGATTTTTCTGTTTATTTTTTTTTTTTGTCCAGTAACAATAACAAAATATATAATGAAAATATGTAGTATAATATATAATAATATCTTAATTGGGAGAAAAAGAAATAAAAAAAAATTTTTTAATACAGTTGAGACGTATAACAAAAAGAATACCATGGGTGGAATTACGTTGACAAAAAAAAAAAAAAACAACAACAAGAGAGGAAGGGGTGGTGGGATGGTAGGATGGTAGGATGGAAACAAATTTGGCCACGACGACAGTTTTTAAAAGGGAAGTCGAAAAAAAAAAAGGGGGGGGAGGGGGGGAGAGAGAGAGAGAGAGAAAGGATGTTGGTTGTTTATTGATTTAAATGAAATGGTGGTTGGAAAGGGAATGGAGGCTGAGAAAAAAAAAAATATTTCAAAAATAAAAAGATATATATATATATAAAAAAAAAAAAGTGGTGATTGTAGATGTTGATGATAATGTTAATATAAGAAATATAAACAGTTTGTAGCAATCCAAGAACCAAAAGATTTTCCAAAAAAAAATTAAATAAAAGGCTTAGAGAGCCAAGATCTTAGCCTTTAGATTTATTTGATTGATTGATTGATTGATTGATTGATTGATAATTAAGCGATCAAGATATAAATATATATAAAAATAAGGTCATTATTAATTTTTTTTTTTTTTTCATATAGAGTTTCCCTTTATTATTAAGATAAAAGGCATCAAGATAATAATAACAAAAAAAAAAAATTATTATTGAAAGGTGATGGTGAGAGGTTTTTTTTTTTTTTTTTTTTAAGATTTAACATAAACAACAAGATTTAAGCCCATAAGAAGTGAGACATTAAAATAATAAAATACATGACGGGTTAGGGTTTGAGGTGAAGAGGTTTTATTTTTTTAAATTCAAATGTTACAAATATGTTACAAGAAGTTGTTGTAACATAATTTATATTTCATTACAACTTAATATATAAAATGTTGCAATTACACATTGTTGCAATTAAAAGGTCATCAGACTGGCGTTGCTAATGCCTGAGCTCTGAGTGGCTCCAAGACCGATTCTTCTAGAAAAGATAAAAAAAAAAATAAAAAAAAACAACAACAACAACAACCGCTTTTGTATTAGTCATCCTTTTAATATATATATACAAATAATTCTCTAGCAAACTCTTTTTTTTTTTTTTTTTTTTTTTTTTTTTTTTTTTTGGTTATATATATATATATATAATTTTTTTTTTATACCTCAACAGCAACACTTGAAAAATAGTATTTAAAGAACCTTTGAGAACCTAGAATCTCTCATTTTTAAATTTTTTAAAAAAAAATCTATTTTTTCCCATCAACTTATCTTTAATTTATCTACCTATAATATCACAAATACCCACACTTAATTAATAAACAACCCAGAAAAACAAAATGATTTCTAGAATCGCAAGAAATACTACTACCCACTGCTCACAGGCTACAAAATCCGCAGTTACAATTCTCTCAAAACGTTCAACTGCTCGCCTACATACCTCACGCTCTACTCAACTCTCTTCTTCCTCTACCATCACATCTTCTCGCAGACCCTCTCTGCGGCCCCTTACCCGTATCCCCTCAATGCAAGCCCGTTCCATGTTTATCCAAACCACTCCTACCCCTAACGAAGACGCACTCAAATTTTTACCTTCGCAACGAATTCTTCCAGCTTCCTTCGGTACTCGCACAATGGAGTTTCTTTCAGGTAGAGATGCACATGCGTCACCTCTTGCTCGCAAACTGTTTGCCATTGATGGTGTCAAGTCTGTAATGTTGGGACCTGACTTTTTGACAGTCGAAAAGGTGGGCCGCGCCAAAGGTGATGATGCATCTTCAGGAAGTGTGGCAGCTGGTGATGAAGATCCTGCTGCTGTTTCATGGATGGTTTTAAAGCCAGAGATTTTTGCAGTTTTGACTGAACACCTGTCTGCTGGATTGCCTGTGGTTGTGGAGGGCACCCATGCAGCTGCAGATACGGCAGCAAGTGAAGATGATGATGAGGTGGTGGCTATGATTAAGGAGCTAATTGATACACGTATTAGACCAGCTATTCAAGAGGATGGTGGTGATATTGAATACCGTGGCTTTACACCAGAGGGAGTGGTACAACTTAAGCTCCAAGGCGCGTGCCGGTCGTGCGACTCGAGTTCGGTGACACTTAAAAATGGTATTGAGAGTATGCTGATGCACTATGTGGAAGAGGTTACTGGAGTTGAGCAAGTACTAGATCCTGAGGAACAGGTTGCTATTAATGAGTTTGCCAAGTTTGAAGAGAAGCTGAAGAAACAAAAGGGTAATGGTTCTGAAGAGTCTGCTGCTGGTACTTCTACTGCTCCACCTGCTCTTTAATTAATGAAAAGAAAAGAAAAGAAAAGAAAAGAAAAGAAAAAAAATTAAAGAAAAAAAAAAACCATTGATAGACGCATTGAATGAATGATGAATGAATGAAATGATATTTATTTCTATATATATAATACTTTTTGTACATTTTTTTTTTAATTTAAAAAAAAAAAATTGTTTGTTTGTTTGTTTTTATTCAAGGGTTATATGAATATGAAATTATCCACAACATCAGCATCTGCACTATCCTTCTTGTCCATACTATATACAGTGGGTCCCTATAAAGTAACGATGTGCAAACCCCACTTTTGCTACAACAGCATATTTTTTACTTTCAACGCGACAACCACTTCATCTTGAATTCCTATTTACTCAACACCAATGACTCCAGTGACTTCCAGGGTTAAACATAGTCCTCTTAAGAGAGCCAAAATTTATATGAAGTACGCAATGGGTATTTCCCAGTAGAGTATCGCATTTGAGGAGGGAGTATTCACTAGAGTCTGTTTCTGGCATCATTCGACGCTACCCTAACTAAAAAAAAAAAATGCCTCCAGTTGTGCTAGGTCAGGACGACCACCAAAGCGTTTCCGATAGGAATAAAAGGGCCATTTTCAGAGTCGTTAGGAAATATCCTTTCATTAAGACACAAGATCTTATTGTTGCCGTTGGTTTAAATCTCTCTGAACGTACTATTTTACAATGGCTCACGCGTGAGGGCATCCATCATCAACGCGCCCTCCGACGGCCATTACTAACTTCACAGATGGCAGAAAAAACGACTCAAATTTGCGAGAATGTATAAAGATGAGCCAGAAAGCTTTTGGAAGCATTGGATTTTAAGTGATGAGTCTACAATTGCTCGTGGTGATGGTGAAAAGCAGGAGTGGATTTTTTTTTGCCCAAAAGTATGTTTTATTTACATTACTATTTCTTCATCTATTAACAAAGAACAGGGACAGCGATTGGATATTTAATATGTACAACCAAAAGTCAAACTCTCACGTCATTCTCAAATATTCTGGGGTGCTATATCCTTTTTCTCTCGATCGTCTTTATGGCCGCTTCATGGAGACCCTGAATCTGCTCGCGGAAGTGTTACTAGCCACTGTATTCTCGAATGCCTCCAAGACCAACTTCCAAAAATTGCAAGGCCAGGTTCTATATTTTCTTAAGATAACGCACCTACACATAAAGCTCGAATAGTTCAGAGTTGGATGTGTGAGTGAGCCGGACAGAATGGGGTTACTTTAGTGGACTGGCCCCCCTTATTCACCTGATCTTAATCCAATTGAGAATATATATGGAAACTGCTTAAGGAAAAAGATCTGTAAAAGATTTCCGGAACTATCACTATTTACCAAAGAATAATCAGTCATTAAATATGTTACGCGAAGCAACTGTGGAAGTCTGGGAGGATTTCCATCAGGACCTCATAAATAAGCTAGTCTTATCTATGCCCCGAAGACTTCAAGCTGTAGTAGATGCAAACGGCTGGTATACAAAATATTAAGCAAATATATATATCTCTAAAGAATAAGGAACCTATATCTCAAGTTACGTACTAATTGAATTAAATTTTATAAAGAAATCTGTCTTGAAAGTAATGTAGTGAAAAAAATTTTTTTTTTTTGGTGATGTGGGTGTGTACCAAAACTATCCTTCTTGTCCATACTATATATCTTTTTCATTTTTATAATAAACTTTTAATTTTGGTTTCAACATTGCATCTCCAATATTGTGAAAATAAGTCCTGATGCAAGCTTATAAGAAACAGAGGGAGGGTCAAAAAAAAAAAAAAAAAAAAAAAAAAAAAACCCAAACCTTTCCCAACTTATTCCCACTTGTCTTCATCAAGGATCTAATTATATATATATATATATATATATATATATCTTAATTCCTCCAAACAGAGAGATAAAGATTAAAAACTCTTCCAATCCAATTAAACTGTTTAAGAGAGAGAGAAAAAAAAAGGAAGTTAATTGATTATAATTAAATATTCAAGTTTATTTTTTTTTTTTTTGACAGATGAGTTTTGGGTGGGTCAATGAAGGATGGCTCAGATGACTCAAGTAATTAATATTTCCATTAATGGAAAAAATGTTTTGTTTTGTTTTTTTTATTTTTTTAATAATTTAATTTAACTTTGTTATTTTCTAATTATATTATAATAACTAATTAGTTATTTTTTATTAATGTTAACATTTAACAAGTAAACACAATTAAATTACAAATTTTTTTATTTTTATAAAAAAATAAAATAATGTAACAAAAATTGTTTATATAATTATATATATAAATTGCTTTATTGTTAATTTAAACCTTTTTGAAAAGTTTTCCTAGCCTTTTAATTTTTTAATTTTTTTTATTTTTTAATTTTTTTATTTATTAACGAGTCTTACATAAAAATGACTAAAACCTGTCTAAATTTTTTTTCTAAATTTTTCTAATTTCTAATTTATAATATACTTCTACTTAGTAGAAAATAAAATCGCAACTTTAAACCTCCATTATTCATTAATCATTAATAAATTCAAAATAACCGATGAAGATGGAATAAAAACAATTAAAAAAACAAAAAAAAGTCACTTCTGCACTGTTCCTTTTTCATCGTTAGCTTAGAATCCCGGCCGAAGAAGGTAAAAAAATAAAAATAAAAATAAATTTAAGATTAAAAAAAAAAAAAAAAAAAAAAAAAAAAATTAAAAACGATTGATGATGATGATGATGATGGATGATGGATGATGATATGATCTCATACATATAATTATTAATAATATTATTATACTACTTACTCTAAATTAAATTATTAATAAAATTGAAATATTAATAAAAATTTTTTTTTATGCTAAAATGCGACATTGATATCTTTTAGTCTCGTTTTTTTTTTTTTTTTAACTCTATGTAGCATGTAGCATTATTAAAAAAAAAAAAAAAAAAAAATTAAAGCTTTACTAACTACCACTAAACACACTTTAGAGCATATCAAAGAATCAAAAAATCAAAAAATCAAAAATTTTTTTTTTTTTTTTTTTTTTTTTTGAATTACCCCGTTTTCTTCTTCAACTTTACTCGGCTATTTTTGATCTTTTAATTCTTAAAAATCTCTTGAAATCAATTCAAATAGGCAAATCCTTTTTTTTTTTTTTTTATTTACCTTTAACTACTAGTTTTACTCCTTTAAAGTTTTGGTTACATTCCAATGTATTCTTTTCAAGAAACTTCAATAAAACAAATTGGAACAAATTGGAACAAAAGTAACTCTTCAATTGAGCCTTTTTTTTTTTTTTTTTTCTTCTTCATTTCAATTATCTTTTAATCTTTAAATAATAATATTAATAATAACAATAAACCCTTTTCATTTTCTTAATCTAATCAAGACCCTTGAACAAACAAAAAAAAAAAAAAAAACCTCCTCTTCTTCCATCTATTCCAACTTAGCCACTTTCTTGATCAAGTCACTTGCACTTTCCAATTTCTCATTTTGTATGCCATACTTCATTACACCATTTCAACTGGACCCTTAAGGGTCATAGATAGCTTTCTACTGAACCCTTTTTTTTTTTGTTAAACCCTTATTTCAATTTCTTCCCTGAAAAAAAAAAAAAAAAAAGAAAAAAAAACTCCATATTTCTTCCTGTATTTCCCCTTTCACACCATCTTCCCCTTTCACACCCTCTTCCCCTGATCTACCACATACACACCCCCCTCCCAGTTTCATCCCATCTTGTTAATATGTCTCAATCTCTCCACTCTTCCAACACTTTTTTTTTTTTTTTTTCCCCTGATGGTTAAGATCTATTCAATATGATACATTGAAATATTCAAATCCTCAGCCCATTCTTACAGCCCTCACTTTTCCCTCAACTTTTTGACTGTTTCTCGTATTACACACACATAGTTCTCCCCCTCCTCCTCATACAAAAAAAACCCATGTAGATAGTTACACCAATCACCAAAGTAGGCATATATAAGTAAATATACATATATATGTCACCTTCTTAAACCGCCTTCGCCATTATTTTTTTTTGTCAATACGATTGTAGTAAAAGAAAAAAAATAAAATAAAATAAACTAGTTTCTTTTTTTTTTTTTTCTTCTAAAAACTCTGTTTTTGGAAAGTTTTCTTTCTTTTTTAAGAATATACTTTTTTTAGACCCTGACTTTAAAATTCTAATGTAAGCTTTGTTTACTCTTTTTAGTAACCTACTTCTCTCTCCTATTATATAAGATTAGCTAATCTAAAGCTTTTTTTTTTTTTTTTTTAGTCCCTGCGCACTAGTAAATGTACCACCGTTTAGTGACATTATCAACTTTCGATATCTAAAAAAAAAAAAAAAAAAAAAAAAAAAAAATTTAACATTTTTAGTCAAAATTACTTTTGTTCTTAGTCCGTTTTTTTTTTATTTTATTTATTTTATTTTTTTATTGCCATTATGCAATTGTCTACTTTAAATGTTTCTTTAACTTTTTATTCAATACGCCTCCCAATCATCATACTTTTTTTTTTTTTTTTTTTTTTTTTTTCAGAAAATGGTTTCTTGACTGCGCCTAACAATTCCTTTCCAAGGCTTAGCGCTTCATTAATATTTTGCTAGTCTTTCTTTAATCCCTTCACAAAAGAAACCTTTTCAATGATGTTGTTTATTTGAAGTGGCTCAAGAACAGAACCAAATGTGAGCCTTGATGATTCCATTTTCTTATTTAATTATTACTTTTTAAATAATCAACTCAATTCTTTTAAGCACGTATTTTTTTTTTAATTGCCTTCTTTAAGAATTCAATTTTTATTTTTCTTAGAGTTAATCCCTCACTTATCACCTTTTCAAACTACTTGCACTTGTCAAAAGATATTGTAACATCCACTTTGAGGATATCACACAAAAAAATGATGGATTCAAGTCTTTTTTTTTTTCGTATTTTCTTTCCCCTCCTCCAATCTAGTTTCTGATTACATTTCATTTCCCTAGTTGGTTAGCCTTTGAATGGAGAGTCTCCCCTCTAGTACTCATTTTTTTTTTTTTTTTTTTTTTTTTTAGGTCTTGGTGCAATTTTTAATTGAGAACCTTTTCTCTTATTATTTCCAAATGGCCTGTTTTCTCTTTCATGTCTCTTCACTACTCAATTAACAAAACACTCAATTTACAATAAAAATTTCCCCAAACTTAATGAAAAATATCTTTAAAAAAAATAGAATATTGATTTTTTTTTTTAACAAAAAACAAAAAACAAAAATAAGAAAAAAAAAACTTTTTTTTCTTTATCCTTACTTGGATAGCGTTTAAACGTAAATAAATATATTCTATTTTTTTTTTTTTGCCACAGCAAAAAAATGTACTCAAATATGGGTCGAGAAATTCTTTTCAAGTGGCTTTAAAGTTAAACTCACCTTAATACTACTGCGTACTTTGAATTTTTTAAAAAAAAAAAAAGAATTTGCATGCCAATATTCCTTTAACCAAGTTTGATTATTTAGCCAATTTCTTTTTACTGTTCATTCATGAACTGATCAGTTTAATTTAATCCATTTCTTTTTAAAGTCAGTCTAACTAACCTTTTTTTTTTTATTCTAAGTAGGCCTCATCATTTACCTTTTAATTTAATTACCTTTCATATCCTCACTTGGTTAGATCATCCATGACATGCAAATATCTCCAGTTTTTTTGCGTTTTAGGAAATATGTTGAGCAGTGCAATACTTTACATAAAGTGACCTCAAAAACCTAATCCTACAATAATAAACTTATTTCTTTGTATCATTTTTTTTAATTAATTTCTTTTCACTCTCTTACTTTTTTGGGATAAAATAAATTCATATATGCTATATCCGGAATTATGTTAACTCGTATTGTTGTCCAACACCTTTCCTTATCTGATTTATTTCTTCTTTTTTGGGATTGGCTAGTTTCTACACTACTTACACTAACCACTTTTCTTTTGGTTTGATTTTATTTTCTCAATTGTTTGCACCTAAATTACATTTGACCTTTTGAACTACCTAGCTTCTTGAGCCTAACTCTTTTTTTTTTTTTTTTTTTTTCCGTCAGCAATGGAGTTTAGACACATCGAAAGTACCTCCATATTTACGAGGCTTTAAATGAGACTAGTGCAATTTATTTTTAATAGTTTTAATGAATTCTATTATTATTATTAACACAATAGAAGGTTTATTTCTTCCATTCCTAAATAATAACTGTGATGCACTTCAAAGTGGCAAGTGTATACACTGTTAAACATTTTAAACAAGTTTAAAAAAATTTAAAAAAAACTTCTCGGATTAAATTCTCAAAATCAAGTTAAATATATTTATTTTCTTATAATCATCCTTGTGAGATTTTCATTTTATAACCTTCAAAGGTACATTTCTAATCTGTCTTTCCTACCCTTTTTTAAAATCAGTTTATTCACAAATGAATAATTAAATAATTTTTTTTTCAATCTCATTTCATCGCTTGCTTGTACCTGAATTTAATTAGAATTTTTTTTTTTCGTTTTTTTTTTTTTTTGAAATAACAAAAAGTACCACAACATTCTCAAGGCCTTCAGATGGAACTAATGCACTCATGTATAACCAGTTTGTGAATAAATCTCATTTCCATTTCTTTTTCAGACAGTTCGTTTTTTGTTTCCCTTTTAAATATCGGATAATTGTTTATATCAAGGCTGCAATTATTTTCTATATACTATATTAGGCATTTGAAACAAATTCAAATGCTACACGGATTAAATTGTTCAAAACAAGTTAATCTTTCAATTGCCTATTAATAATGTAAAAAACCTTTTCACTTAAAGTTTTCTAAATGTATCTTTCATCCCTTTTTATTTCTTTTTAGAACATGTCAATACCTACACTAGTTTTATTTTTTTTTAACCTCTTTTCATCGCTTGCTTGTACCTGAATTGAATTTGGGTATTTTTATTTATTATTTTTCTTTTTTTTTTTTTTTTGAGATACATAAAAGTACCTCAACATTCTCAAGGCTTTTAGATGGAACTAATGCACTTAAGTCTAACCTTTTTGATTAAATTCTATTCTCATTTATATCTCAGACGTTTTGTTTCCTGTTTCTCTCCTGAATATCGGATAATGATTTATCTCAAAGCTACAATTAAATGGTATATTAAACATTTGAAACAAACTTGAAGGCTTTCCGGATTAAATTGTTCAAATCAAGTTAATCTTTCAATTTCCTATTAATATTGTAAACTTTTTTTTTTTTTTTTTTTTTTACTTTAAGTTTTTCCAAATGTACCTTTTTCATTCGTTTCCTCCCTTTTAACATAATTCCATAGTTAGTTACACTAGGTTTATTTTTTTTTAATCTCATTTCATCGCATGCTTGCTTCTTCTACCTTAATTTCATTAGAATTTTTTTTTATGTTTTTTTTTTGAAATGCATAAAAGTTTTTCAAAAGTTCTTAAAGAATATCGTATATTAAACATTTAAAACAAATTTGAAGGCTTTACGGATTAAATTATTCAAATCAAGTTAAAATTTCAATTTCCTATTAATATTGTAAAAACTTTTTACTTAAAGTTTTCTTCTAAATGTATCCTTTTGGTTCGGTTTTTTTTTTTTTTTTTTTTTTTTTAAAAAAAATAAGTCCATGGCTTTACTAGTACTATTTTTTAAATCTCATTTCATCACTTGCTTGTACCTGAATTCAATTAGATTTTTTTTTTTTAAGATACATAAAAAGTACCTCAACATTATCAAGGCTTTTAGATGGAACTAATGCATTTAAGTCTAGCCAGCTTGAATAAATCTCATTCTTATTTCTATCACAGACGTTTTATTTCTTGTTTACCTTCTAAATATCGGATAAGGATTTATCTCAAGGGTTCCAATTATATATTCTATATAATACTAGATACTTAAAAAAAAATTCAAAAGCTATTCGGATTAACTTGTTTAAATCAAATTAAACATTCAATTTTATATTAATATTATAAAAATTTTAACTTAAAGTTTTTCAAATTATATTCAATGAGCCCATTGCTACATTTGTTTGTTTTTACCTTCATTTCATCCTTCGCTTGTACCTGAATTCAAATTGAACCTTATTCACTTAAGTACTCGATGAGCAAACTTGCTCATCAAGCTTACCCCTTTTTTTTTTTTTAAACAACTCTCTTTAAACTTAGAAAAGTATTTGAAAGCCTTAAATGGAAGTAATCCCATTTAGTTTATAATAATTTGAATTAATTTGATTCTTATTTTTCGTGGAAGTTTTGTAATTTTTTTTTCTTTCCCCCCCTGAAAATTAACAAATCAAACTTTTAAATGCTACAATTGAATATGGAATAAGACATTTGAAACAAATTTTAAGGCTGTAAACTGTTCAAATCAAGTTAAATTTTCAGTTTGTTAATTTTGTTTATATTTCTTTTTGGTTTTTAGTTTTCCAATTCATTTCACTTTGGTTTTTTTTTTTTTTTTTTTTTTCATCTTAGAATCAGTATCAGTATCATTTATTGCTACACTAGTAGTTAATAATTTTTTTTTAAACTTCATCCATCGCCTACTTGTACCTGAATTAAATTTGAACTTTTTTTTTTTAAAATTTGCTCATCGATTTGGTCTCTTTTTATTTTTCTTTTCTTTTTATTTTTCAAAATAATGTCTTTTGAAATGAAAAAGTACCTCACTATTTACAATATTTTAAATAGAACTAATGCAAACCGCCTCTCATGAACTTGAATTAATTTAATTCTTCTTCTCATCATTGAATTTTAAGCTTTTTTAACCCCTGAATATTGAATTGTCAAATCTCAAAGCAGTTATTGTACATGGTATTAAAAATATGAAACAAATTTGAAGGCTGAGATTTGAATACTGTTCAAATCAAGTTAAATCTTCAGTCTTTTATTAATTTCTTATAATTTTGGTTTTGGGCTTTCAAATGTACATCTATTTGAAAGACACTATTTCAAATAAAGTCCTCAAGTTAAACTAGGAAACTGTATTTTTCAAATTATAATTAGCAACTTGCTTTTATTTTGTTAAAAGAAAAAAAAAATAGTTGCTCAACATATTCTTTTTTCGTATTATTTTCTGACGTATAATCAAACTTAAGGTTACGGTAGTTCTAGCAGTAGAATTTTTTTTTCTAGCAAGTGTTTTTTTTATGCTTATGTATCTTTATGGAAATTCTCAAGGTAATAGCTCTTACTTTTCAAGTTGGTCAATTTTTATTTTTTTTTTTTAGAAACTTAATTAAATAACACTATTTTTAAACAGGCAATTAATGATATCTTCTCATACGTAATTTTTGAAAACTGTTATTTAAACAATCATGTTATTTCATTCAAAAAGCGTTAATGTCATCTTTATTCATTAGTATAATATTTTATTTTTTTTATGCTTACATTATTTCAGACTTAAGGTTACAGTAGTTCCCATATTGCATTCTCAAAACCAGCATTTGCACTTCGTCTATGCAGAATTAAAAAAAAATATGGTAGTTATCCACAATGACCATTGATAATATAGCGAGCATGATAATACATGCTTGCTTTTTTAATTTATTTTTTTTTTTGATAGAAGAGCTTTTTTTGAAAATAAAGGATATTACATAGAAAACAAGACAAAAAGAAAAAAAAAATCGTTTAATTCTTTATAGGACTCTTTCACCACTGCAGGAACAAAATTAAACCAGGTATTTAAAGAAGTCGTTAAAAGTAACTTAATTATGAAAAAAAAAAATTAGTCTTAAAGCTAATGTTTCATATATTCTTAATTTTTGCACCATCATAGAATTTGATATAAGGAGGAAACGGATATTATTCAACTGTTTGTCCTGGTTTGCTGTCGACCAGTATGCACAAAGTCTGGTTTGTATTGGTATAAGGTTATTGTGGAATGATTTTCTAAACGATGAAACGGTGCAGTTTTCAAAATAGAAGGTTTTTTTTTTTCTCAGGTTATCTTTTTCTTCTTTATTAATATTCTTGGGATAACTTAGTAGTTTTCTCTTAACAATAGTTATGCTTGATGTACGCCTGATGCTGTAACCAACTGCCGAAGTTTTAACAGTTCTAGAACAGTATTTTGTTTCACATTGTAAGCTTATGTTGGATCATGATGCCAAAATGTTACCAGAATTTCGAGCGCAGACTCTTGATGTTAATTGGTTAGCGCATATTTTGGTTGTATTTTTTGAAAAATTTGGTTATGCTTCATAAAAAAAAAAAAAAAAAAAAAAACAAGCCTAACACTTTTGTAGCATCTTTATTTGTAACAAATTTAAACCACTAAATATCAATGATCAGTTTAGGAAAAAAAAAAAAAAAAAGACATTATTCAAATTTCATTTTCAATCAAGATTTTGCCATGTTTTGTTTTCATTTTTGCCTAAATGGGAACAATTACTAGCCACATAAAATCATCTGGATAAAGTGTTTTGTACTAATTTTTTAACAAATTAGTGATTTTATTTACAAGACATACCAAAAACTTTATTTTTTGCACAAATGTCTCATATTCGGTTGTAATATGAACTCAGCTAAAATGAACAATGTCAAACTGAAATTAGCTAGCTAGCAACAAATTTCTCAAGGGTTAGGGTATTCATTAATTGACCTGGTTTTTTTTTTTTTTTTTTGTTTTTAAATATCGCACACGAATATTTGTTTTGTGTAACAACCAGATATTATCACTGCCCATATTTTTGTGCTTGACATAAACATTACTTTTTTCCCCCCAAACCACCACCACCATTCATGGCTTTTATAATAGAATTATTTCTAATTTTTTTTTTTTTTTTCATAGTGTTTCAATAAACTGGAAAGTTAGTAATACTAAAACCATCTCTAATATATATATATAAATATTTATTACCAATGATCTTTAACTTTGTAAAATAACAAATCATTTTCGGATTGTATGGATTATTATTATTATTATTATTATTATTATTATTATTATTATTATTATTATTATGACATTAGGGTTTGAGTTTCTTTTTGACAAGCCACTTTGCAAAATTTTAAATTTTGGCCACAAGTTTTTTTTTTTCTTAAAGTAGTGAATAAATTATCTTTTAATGTATTTTGAAAAAAAAAAAAAAGGGAAAATGAACGATTAGATATAAGTATATATCTAATTTTTTATAAAAAGCCAAAAAAAAAAGTTTTAAGAAAGATTGAATGATTAAAATCCATTTTTATTTTTATTTTTATTTTTATTTTTATTTTTATTTTTATTTTTATTTTTATTTTTATTTTTATTTTTATTTTTATTTTTATTTTTATTTTTATTTTTATTTTTATTTTTATTTTTATTTTTATTTTTATTTTTTTGCTATAATTGATAGTATAGTTGATAATCTGAAGCAATTTTTTTTTCTCTCAAAATTTAGCCTCTTGATGATAAGCACACATTTTGATTTCTTAACTTAACGTGGCTTAACTAAGTTATATTAAAATTCTAAAGTTTTAGTAATCATATATAAACAAGCTTACAGATATATTTATGTTTAATTAACTATTTAAAAATAGTTATATCCATGTATTGTATGTATATCCAGGTAGTGCTATTCTAAATGAAATAAAAATATTGACGATAGATCTAGCTGCTATTAGAATAAACACTGGACCTTATAAACTTATTGCTAGTTATTAATGACAATGGCGACTATCAAATGAAAAATCCCTTGAATTAATTGAAACAACAACATACTGTAAAAAAAAAAAAAAGACATTCATTTAAATCTAGTACTACTATATACACACAATTTCACACAATTACAAACATTTACTCAGCATCATCCTTATTCTCAAGAAACTCCATGTACTGGTCATAAGCTTCTTGGATCTGGGCAGCCAAAACAGCGTCATCATCAATCCACCTAAGTAGCTCTTCGGCCGAAATGTCAAGCATCATTCCCGTGAGTTTGGCAGCCAGCTCGCTATCGTTACGTACGGCCACATGACGCTGGACTTTAGGATACAAGGCCTCACCAATCACCTGGCGCTCAGCCTCAGCATTGGCAGCAGACGCTAGCGCAGCGCTAAGAGTGGTTGACGCTGGAACTGTGGCAGAAGATGCAGATGCAGACGATGTTGTGGCAGGGGGTGATTGTACATTTGGCGATCCGGCAACGGGCGATGCGCCACCGCTAGAAGTGCTCTGCTGTTTGCTTCCAGTGGGAGTGATATTGGGGCTACTGGTATTCCCGTAATACCGGCCATTAAAGTTATACTTCTTTTCCCCAGCACCATTGTTGTTATTGTTTCCTTGTCCAGAAGATCGACCGCCGTTGCCACTGCCGGGATTCTTGCGGAACGCTTGAGGAGGGGGAACTTGTGCACTAAGAGCCATCATGGCAGGGTATCCGGCACCATACGGGTTATAAATCATGTTACCCTGGGCGGCACCAGGAGCGCTTCCGGGAGGTGGAGGAGGTGGTGGGGCAGGCATACCTGCGGCAGCAGCAGCGGCGGCTGCTAAGTAATAGGGACTGAAGAATGGGGCAGCAGTAAAAGCTGCTTGTTGGTGGGGATGGTGGTGGTGAGGGTGTTGTTGCTGTTGGAGGTAAATGGGGGTGCCATTACTGTTTGCTGCGTTTGGGCCAATATTGTTGTTATTGCGGGGGCCCCCACGGTGCCCGCGCAGCAGGCCGGCTGGGTGCTTGTCACGACGCTGGGCAATGGTTACATACAATGATTTCCCGCGGACTTCGGCGCCGTGCATTTCAGCAATGGCAGCCTGGGCCTCGGTTGGGGCGGCGTAGCAGACAAACCCAAACCCTCTGGATTGGCCAGACTCATCGAGCATAACGCGTGCTGAGGTGATAGTACCGTGACGAGCAAATAAGCGTCTTAGTTCAGCGTCGTCAATTGCAACGTCCAAGTACTTGATGTAGAGGTTGGTTGTATTATTGCTGGGGGTAGTGAATGGGGCTGGAGAGGGAGAGCCTGTTGAAGAAGCTGGTCCAGGGCTGTTTCTACGTAAGGCATCATCAGGTCTACGGTGGTGATGGTTGTTATTGTTGTTATGATGATGGTGGTGATGATGATGATGTTGCTGGGCACGAGAGACGATTAATTCGATACCATAGAACTGGGATCCATTGAGAGCTTGCTCTGCACTAGCAGCGGAATCATGAGATTTAAATGCAACAAAACCAAAGCCCTTGCGAGAGCCAGTTTTAGGGTCGATGGGGAGTGTATGAGAAGCAATTTCACCATGTTGGGCAAACAAGTCAAGAAGTTCATTCTCTGGGGCTGTAGGATCAATATTTTTGACAAGTAAGTTTGTATAGTCATCGGGTATGTTGCTATTATTGTTGTGAAGGTTATGGTTGCTGTTGTTGTTACTGTTGTTGTTGTTATGGTGGTGGTGGTGATTATGGAAGTGATGATGGTGAGGTTGGCGCGGTGGTCGGTCTGTGTTGCGCCGAGACACGTGGTGAGAGGTGTAAATTGTGCGGGATCCAAAGGGAGTACCATTTTCCGCCTTGATCGCGGCCAGGGCTTGTTCTGGGGCTTCAAATTCGACACAACCATAAGCAAAGACGTATGAAGGGGCATCATTATCAGCATCCAGGTCATTTGAATCCTGTCTGGCAGGAACTGGGGCGACTTTTGTGGAGACAATTGAGCCATAGGAAGCAAAGCGGGATTTGAGTTGGTCCTCAGTGACGGTGGGTTCTAAGTTGCGGATGTAGACTGCGGTTTTAGGAGGGGCTTTACGACGGGTGGGATCTTTTTGAAAGGCAGAGACACGGCATGGTTTGTTATGGATGAGAGCAAAGTCATAGGCAAGAGCAGCTTGAGCATCTTGAGGAGAGGTGAAGTTGACATAGGCGTAGCCAAGAGAGGCGCGGGAGACAGGGTCTTTAGCTACACGGATGGAGAGGATGTTTCCGTAGGTTGAAAAAATGTCAAAGAGATCAGCTTCGTTGACTGTTTGGTCGATTTCGGAGATGTAGACAGATGCTTCGGGGTCACGATCTGGGCCAATTGAAGTTGGAGGAAGTTGTTGTTGCTGCTGTTGTTGCTGCTGTTGCTGTTGGATTGATTTGGTAGGATCGGTTGTAGTGCTTGGAGGTGGTGGTGTTGTTGTAGTGGTAGTTGGAGCATCTTCAGTCTTGCCAGGTGTTGTTGCAGGAATCTGCTGTTTCTCCACGTTGTCTTTCTTTGGAGTGGAGACAATTGGAGTAGGATTTGAAGGCTCGGACATTGAGTGATTTTTATTTTTATTTTTATTTTTATTTTTATTTTTATTTTTATTTTTATTTATTTTTAATTTTTTATATTCAAAGTCTCTCTAATTGAATTGCAATGAACGAATTTGAAAAAAAAAAAAAAACTTTTCAAGAGGTGTTTTTTTTTGTTTTTGTATATAAAAGGAAAGAAACGAAGGAGGTTGTTGGGTGGAGGAGGAAAAGAAAAAAAAAGACTTCTTTAAGGGGTGGGAATTATACACGTTTTTTTTTTATGTATGTATATATTTATATATATATATATATATATATAGAAAAGAATGCAATAGAAAAGAGTCTTTTTTTTATTTTTATTTTTGAGAATAAAATGAAGCTTGTGAAAATTTTTTTTTTATTTCTTTTACTCTAGATAAATGATTCAATTCTATTATTGAAATATAAATGGAAGGTTTATTTTGGAAATAAAGAAGATTGAACAGGTGGAAGTATTTAGTTTTTTAGTTTAAGAGAACAAAAAAAAAAAAAGAGTTCAAGACCTAAATACCAAAGGGAAGCGTTTTGTGATTGGCTGTGAGGGCACAATAACTTTTAGGTGTGAGGCGTGGAAAAAAAAAAAAAAAAAAAAAAAAAAAAAAAATTGAAAATTCCAAAAAAAAAAAAAAAGAAAGACCCGATCGGGTACCGAAATGAAGTTCCGGAAATATGGGTCCCGTTATTTTTTTTTAAAAAAAATTATGAATAAAATTAAAAAAATACCCTTACCCTAGTTACATAATACCATTAAAATTAAATTAAATTAAATTAAATTAAATTAAAATTATAATTAAGTAATTACCTAATTATACTAAACTACCCCGCAATTTGCCGTGACTCAACAGAAAAAAAACAGAAACTTCCATCGGCCGGTGGGAAACCCGGTCATGTGGATAGCTGAGGAGAAGAGGAGGCAACCAGCCGGGGCGCCTTTTTTTTTTTTTTTATTTTGAATCTTCCATTATGGAAGGCCCAAAAAGGAAACGCAGCAGTTTTTCCATGGACAGCGGCAGTCCCGGCAGAAAAATTTATATATATATTTGTATATATATATATATATATATATATTAGAAAATTCTTTGACCTATAGAGATGCCAATAATAAATTAATTGTTGAAAAGCCATTGAAGAAAAAAAAAAAAAAGAGTCAGAATTGAAAAGACACCTTTTTGATCGTATTTGAGCGTACTATATAGATTATAATATGTATATAATAACAATAATAACAATAATAACCGAGAAGAAACCGATTGATGTGCAAAAAACAAAAAAACAAAAAAACAAAAAAATCAAAAAAATCAAAAAAATCAAAAAAATCAAAAAAATCAAAAAAATCAAAAAAATCAACAGTTGCGCGTTTTGACAATCATTTTTTATTTAATTTTATTTAATTTTATTTAATTTTATTTAATTTTGCTCAACAACAACAAAAAAATAATAATAATAATAATAATAATAATAATAATAATAATAATAATAATAATAATAATAATAATAATAATAATAATAATAATAATAATAATAATAATAATAATAATAATAATAATAATAATAATAATAATAATAATAATAATAAGAACGCCAATTGTATAAAATATAACGACATTTTTTTTTTTTTTTAAAGTCAACTTTAATAGCAAAATTTCAAAAATTTTAATAAAAATAAATAAATAAATAAATAAATTTCAAGTTAATTCATTCATTCCAGGTGGCTTTTTTTTTTTTTATTAACACTTTTTATAATTTAAATTATTTTAGATTATTTTAGATTATTTTAGATTGAAGAGCATTTCGGATAAGCCCAGCAAAATCTAGTAGCAAAAGAAGCAATAAATAGTCCACGTGACTTGTAATTGGGTACGCCGCACAGGCACCTGAGCCGCAGACAATTTTTTTTTTTTTGAGGCTCAGTATTGTTTTTGCCGGGTGGTTATTTTTATCTCCTCCCCGCAGCTGAAGCAAAATGGAAAAGAGGAGAAGAGCGGTGATGAGTTTTTTGATGACATGAAATAAAAAAAATAAAAATAAAGAAAAAAAAATTTTTTTATTAAGCAATTTTGAAAGAAGAAGAAGAATAAAAAAAAAAAAAATATTAAAACATCAAAAAGTATAAATAGACAGGTCTTCCCTAAAAAAAATTTTTTTCTTCTTCTTCTTTTTATTCTTTTTAATTTTTATTTTTTTTTTCATTCCTTATCCAGATATCCATATCAATATTTATTTTTATTATTTTATTTATTCCAGCAAACTTATCTTATTACTTACTACTACTATATATAATACCTTTCAAATACTTTAATGCCAGCTTTTGAAACTCCTTTCCATCCTTCTACTCTCCTCTTTGACCAGCATGATAAACACATTCTCAGCAAGCCTTGCTCAAGAGCACCATCTAGGGTCGCTTCGTCTGCTGACTTTGCAGCGATGAACTACGTCCCTGACTTTTCGCTCTCTCCGGCCTCTGCTCATACTCAAACTATCCAGCTGCGTCCAACAATTAAAAATAATAAAAACTGCTTGGAAAATATGCCAACTGAAATCCTCACTCAAATCCTCCAGGACGTTATTCTCCAGGAATGTAACGGAAACCCAGCAAATTACTACTCTACTGTCGACCGCTTCTCGCGGCTCTTGACTATTTGCCCAGCCCTCTACGATGTTGGCACTCCTATTCTCTATAGACATGTTGCATTTGCCCACCCACACGCTTTTGACCGCTTTTTAACATCTATTGAAAAAACGGGTTATGGCGTGCTTACCCGTACATTAGACTTTTCAGGGTTCACCTCTGTTGGCCTCGGTCGCTCAAGCCGCATGAATCAGGAAATTCAAATGGTCACTTCCCGCACCATTCTTAGAGCCCTCGAACTCTGCCCAAATCTTAATGAGTTTTTGGCCTCTGAAAATATCGATAGAGACATGGACGCCGCCGTAGTTGAAAAACTCTTTAGCTTGCCTTACCTCCAGGCTCTGGATTTTTGTGGCGCAACAAACTCGACGTTTGTAGAGGCCATTGCAACATCGTGCGGCTTTTACTTTACAGAAACAGGTGCCCTTGAGCGCATCACTGACAAGGCCGCTCTCGCATACTACTCACGACCCCTCCCTCACATTACCCGTTTATCTCTCCATGGATGCTCTACCCTCCCCTCAGCCGTCATTGGAGCCCTCTTGCAACGTCTCCCCAACTTGACACGTCTGGACCTTACTCATACTCAAATTACCTCAGATGCTCTTCTTTCCCTTCCTTCTTCTGCTCACCTTACACATTTATCCATCTCCAAGTGCGTCCGTCTTTCCTCAGATGGTACTCTTAAGTTTCTCGTTCTTCACAAGGCTGCTCGCACTCTCAAATGGCTCAATATGATGTTTGAAGCTACCCGACCTTCCCCCATTTCCGCTGCCGATCTTGCAACAGTCCTCCGCTATCTCCCTCCTCTCGAATACCTCAACTTGCATGGGCTGCCTGTTCGCAACCTCGACCCTCTTGTCTCTATGGATTTGGTTTCTCTTTCTCTTGGCTACGTTAATGTTACTATTGATGATCTTAAACGCTTCCTCCCAAAGCTGCCACGACTTGAATATGTCGATCTTGCAGGCAACCCCAATATCAATATCTGGACTATCCAGGACCTCACACTTCTTAATGCAAACACTAATATCGCTATGTTCGAGTTTAACCGCGACTTGCTGGCCAAGCTCGATGGTATTGTAATTCCAGGCTTTACTGCGGCTCTTGGTCAAGGTCGCCGTGGCTGGCTTTTCCGAGGTGACAGGGTCCCTACCAACAAGACTCTCAACTCTACTACATGTAATGGGCCTTCTGTCATTAATGGAACCCTCCAAGAAATGACTGTTACCTCGCCACAGCTTCAACCTACACAAGGCTTTACTTTTGCTGCTTATGCCAAAAACCGCATTCGTGAAAAGAAGGCCGCCATTGCTGCTGCATCGGCTTCTAATAGCCCTACACTCTCGCCTGTTGGATCTCCAGAAGCACGTCCCGTCACAGTCCTGGGCATGGATATGGGTAGCCCGGCATGGCGCAACGCGAGCCGCAAAGTAAATGTCTGCTTTGTGGGTCTCGGTGGCAATATGACGGCAAATTCATGCAAAGAACGTGGAATTTACTTGTACTATGGTTATCGCAAGTAAATAACCAAAAAAAAAAAGAGATGATAAAACTTATGACTTTATGACTATAGAAAATTTGTAATTTAATGGAAGCACAAAAATTTTTAATTTTGTTTTAATTTTTTTTTAGTTTTTTTTTAATTTTTTTTTAATTTTTTTTTAATTTTTTTATTTCCCTCATTGAAATTACTCACCACCCTTAGATATACCACCTATACAAATGGCTGGGCCCTCATACTTGACGCTCCCGCATCGCGACCAGATTTTGGTCCTGGTGATTTGCCGTCTGATTGAGCCCTTGGCTTATACATCCATTTCCCCTTATCTTTATTATCTTGTGGAATGGTTTGGATATAAGTCTCCAGCAACCATCACGGCTCTGGGCACCATTGTTGTATCCGGGTTTGCGCTGGGCCAAGCGGCCACCGGCATGTACTGGGGGTCTCTTTCTGATCGGATCGGGCGCAAACCCGTAATTATGTTTGGCTTGATTGGAACTGCCGTTGCAACTCTCATATTCGGATTTGCAACCGACGTCTACGTGGCCACTGGAGCGAGGTTGCTGGCCGGCACGCTCAACGGTAACGTCGGCGTTATGCGAACTATGATTGCCGAACTCTGCGTGGGACACAAAGAATATCAGTCGCGTGCTTTCACAGTCATGCCCATCACCTTTAACATTGGAACAATCCTCGGACCCGTTGTTGGCGGAATGCTGGCTGACCCGGCAACGGCTTACCCCAACTCATGGATCGGCAAAGTTGCCCTTTTCAAAAAATTCCCATACCTTCTACCTAACATCTTCCCTATGCCACTGCTTGCCGTGGCCATGGTCATATGCATGCTCTTCTTAAAGGAAACCCAAACTGGACCCGACGTCTGGTGGCCTCCAGAATACGATCCTGGGCTTAGACTCGGCAACTGGTTGCGCGGGAAATCTACCTCCTACTCATCATACACTATGGTGTCGTCGACTGAAGAAGACGAAGACTCTCTTCTTGAGGAAGAAGAGGAAGAGATTGCCGACGCATATGTTTCCAATAACAATACTACGGAGACATCCACTATGTCTATTGTGGAACCAACAAACCATTCTGAACCTGAGTTTGGTTTGCGTGACATCCTCACACGACCAGTGGCAGTAACCATTACTTGCTATACCCTACTCATGTTTCACTGCCCTGCCTTTCTTCAAATGTTACCCCTCTACATGGCCACGCCACGTGTGATCTCTAACACTTCACTTAACGAACACTTGCCACTAGTTTTTGATGGTGGTCTGGGGATGCCTGAGTCACGAATCGGCGCGGCCATAGCTCTTATGGGAATGACTGGTATTATATTACAGTTTGCTGCCTACCCGCGTATTGCAGCTGCCATTGGTAACGCCCGTGCACACCGTGTCTCGCTCTACATTTTCCCCATTGCCTATGTTCTTGCCCCCTTTACTACACTTCTTACTCGCAAGGGCTATTCTGGTTCTACTCAGGACTCGCGTTGGACTACAGTTGCAGCTATTGTGCCGATTGCCATGGCCGCCATTTTAGGCCGTACTCTTGCCATTCCACCTATGCCTGTGCTACTGACCAATGCTGCCACAGAGTCGCATCGCGAGCGAGCAATGGGCAAAATCCATGGACTTGCAGCCAGCGTCACATCGGTGGCCAAGTGCATGGGACCTTTTGTACTAGGCAACTTGTACTCGTGGGGTGTTCACATTGGTATAGTTGGATTAGCCTGGTGGATCATGGCTGGTGTTGTTATTGCAGAGATTTTTGTGGCTAGCGGCCTACGTGAATGGGGTGAAGAAGAGGAGGAAGATGATCACGAATCATGAAATTATGGGATAAGGGCTGTTATATTTAATAGACTTGGACTTTATATACAATTAGACCACAAGTTTTGATGTAGTTTTATTTATTTATATACAATTTTTGTTTCAATAAATGAGGTTTTATTTACATTGTAAAAAAAAAAAAAAAAAAAAAAAAAAAAAAAAAAAAAGAAGATCAAGCGGTTTAAGACAATGTATTGTTCATATGGATATTATATTATTCTTGAATCAAAAAGTACTCAGGACACGGTAGCAAAAAATGAGCAAAAGTAGAATTAAAGCTCATTTTAAATAAATATTTATTTATTAATAAAAAAAAAATTGAACCCTTAAAAAAGAAATTAAAAGAATTCCTAAGTAATCGTCACTAGTGAAGATAAAAAAAACGTAAAAAAAAAATAACAATTATATGGTTTAGGGTTTGGGTTCTGGTTGAACAAAACATAAATACACCACTCTTTGTTGACAAAAGTCAAAAAAATTTCCTTTTTTGTTTTAAAGCAAGAATTAAATATAATATACAAAATAAATAAACAAACATCCTTGCCATATACATTGAACTGTTTTCGAGTTGAACTTTTAATTAAAATTTCACAGCCTGCTTTTGTGCGGCCTTTGAACAAACTGTGCCTGAAATCTCCTATAATAAATCATATTGTGGATATCATAGAACCTCCCTGCTTAATGTTGTTGGACACTTATAAAAAACATATTATTTCAAAATATGATCACAGGGTTATCGTTGTCTCCTGCGCTCAAGTTTATAAATTAACGTTTGCGACAATTGCAGCTGGATTATCAGAGCAGCACACTGCAAGAAGAATCTAATTCAAGCTCACATATACAGGATCGATAGAGCCCTACTGAGGAAGGTTCGGCTCCAGATGGTAAGATTATTAGCAGGTCGTAAAGGCTTGGTTCTTAACTTAAATCATTTCAACTGAGACGATATAAAAATAGTGGTGATAAATAGGCGTTTACTAAATAGCGTAAATGTGGGAATTAATAAACCCCCAAAGCTATTTATTGATATCATACAGGGGTTTTAATTGAAAGGTTAAGTTTTAAATAAATTTATTTTTTAATCACAAAACTTAACACCCTCAAACTACTGATTTTAAAGTGAAAAGATATTTTAGAAACAGCAGATTTAAAATATTTAAAAAAAAATTAATAATTAAAGAATTACAAAAAATACAATTTTATATAAGGAGTGTTTTAGAATAGATACAAAATGACAACCCGATTAAAGAAATTTACAACTCAAAAAAAATGAGCTTTTTTAAACCAAAAACAAAATAAACAAAGAGAGCAGGGGCAATGCAATACCTGTAGACAAGCTAATACCCGAATTAACCTGCTCGATTGGTCCCGAAGTCCCTGGAGAGACTTGTGGGATATATGCAGTAGCAGTGCCGGAGCCAGAGCCCAGCACCACAGAAGAACTAAGAGTGGTTCCAGGAGCACCAGAACCGGTTGCAATACCACCAGAAATCGCTGGAGACTCAATCTCCGTGATAACTGTGGTATAAGGTTTGGAGCTTACAACCACAACACCTCCAGAGGTTGTGGTATAAGCGGCGTAACCACTTCTGGTCTTAACAATTGTTGTTGCAGAACCAGAAGCGACATTAGAATGAACTTCAGTAATGACGGTCTCATAAGGTAAAGACTTAGTGATGACTGCGCCTTCAGAAGTGGTAGTGTAAGTGGAGAAGCCAGTGCTGGTCTTAACAACTGTAACCTCTGTACCAGGAACGAGAACAGTAGAAGGAACAGTGACATAGGTGGTTACGAAACCGGATGCTGATGACTCAACCTCAGTAATTACGGTTTCGAAAGGCTTAGAGGTGGTGACAACTACACCTTCAGAAGTAGTTGTGTAAGCAGAGTAACCCGTGCTTGTCTTGATAATAGTGGTTGGGGAACCGAGAACAATGGTAGAATGAACTTCAGTAATGACAGTCTCGTAGGGAACAGATTTTGTGACAACAACCCCAGGAGAAGAAGATGTGTAAGCAGAAAAGCCTGTGCTAGTCTTGACAATGATTTTAGGTGCAGGGGCAGGAGTGGTACTAGGAACTGTGATATAGGTGGTGACGGTTCCAGAAACAACAGGAGACTCAATCTCTGTGATGGTAGTGGCGCAAGGCACAGTAACAGTAACAACCACGCCTTCAGTAGTAGTAGTAGCATAAGTAGTGAAACCACTGCTAGTCTTAACAACTGTAGTCACAGATCCGGAAGCAACAGTAGAGTAAACTTCAGTAATAACGGTCTCATAAGGAGCTGAAGTAGTGATAACAACGCCTTCGGAAGTAGTGGTGTAAGCGGAATAGCCACTGGAAGTCTTAACAACAGTGACTTCAGAACCAGTAGCAGGCGAAGTGTAAGGAACTGTAACATAGCTAGTTACGGATCCAGAAACAACGGGAGACTCGATTTCAGTTATAGCTGTGGAACAAGGAACAGTGACAGTAACAACAACTCCTTCGGAAGTGGTAACGTAAGTGGTAAAACCGGTGCTTGGCTTAACGGAAGGAGTGTAAACCTCTGTAATAACAGTTTCATAAGGTGCTGATGTAGTTATGACAACGCCTTCAGAAGTCGTGGTATAGGCGGAATAACCACCACTAGTCTTGACAACAGTAATTTCTGAGACTGTAGCTGAAGGAGTAGAAGGAACATTGACATAGGAAGTAATGGAACCAGATATAACAGGAGAATGGACCTCAGTAATGGTAGTAGCACAAGGTGAAGTAACTGTAACAACAATACCTTCAGAAGTGGTAATATATGTAGTATAACCACTGCTAGTCTTGGTGACTGTAGTAAATTGGCCTGGGTAAGAAGCAGTAGCATAGCTTGTCACAGTTCCAGTAACAACTGGTGATTCAACAATTGTGATGGTGCTAGTGGTAGGAACAGTGACAGTCTCAACAGAACCACCAGATGTCGTGGTATAAGTAACAAGACCAGTACTTGTTGTGGTAACTGTCTTGCAGGAAGTGCAAGTTTCAGTAACAGTAACAGTGGGAGAAGATGGATGCAAAGTGATGGTGGTAGTAAGAGTGACGGAACCGGAAACAACAGGAGACTCAACAACAGTTGCAGTGGTTTCACAAGGTTCAGTAACGGTGACAATAACAGTACCAGATGTTGTAACAGTTGTAGTAACTGTAGTCTCAGTGGTAACGTACGTATGACAAGCATGGCAAGTTTCAGTAACAGTGACAGTAGTAGGAGTGCCAGAAATAGTGGTAACTTCAGTCGAGGTAAAGGTTACACCGGGAGATTGAGAAACTGGTAAAGAGAGAGATATGGAAGCAGACTGGGAAGTCGATCCAGAAACAGATTCAGCTGAAGTAGATTCGAGCGATTCATAAGATGATGAAATAAGTTCTGACTGAATATATTCGGATGAAGAAATAACTGCCGGGATAGAAACTGAGGGAGATTCAGAAATAACAACAGAGGTAAAGTGAGAAACAAACTCTGAAGATGATTCAATAGACTCGACAAATGAAGAAACAAAACTGGAAGTAGATTCAAGTGACAACTGTTCGGAGGAAGAGACATATGGAATAGACTCTGTAGTAGAAGACTTAGGAACAGACGATTCCACAACCGAAGATTCACTCGACGATGACTCAGAAAACAAAGACTCATGTGATAATGACTCAAAAGAAGAGAATTCCAATGAGGAGAACTCAGAAGTCTGAGTAGAGGAATATGACTCGGAAGATATAGGTGAAGTAAAGATAAGGGAACTTTCAGTAAATAAAGATTGAGAAGACGAAATTTCAGCTAATGAAGATTCGAAAAATGAAGATTCAGCAAATGTAGATGCAACCGATAAAGACTCAACAGAAGATGACTCGACGGACATTGATTCAGCAGATGAAGATTCAGCAGATGAATATTCAACAGATGAAGATTCAACAGATGAAGATTCAGCAGATGATGATTCAACAGATGAAGATTCAGCAGATGAAGATTCCACAGATGAAGATTCAGCAGAGGAAGACTCAATAGATGAAGACCCTACGGATGAAGACTCAGCAGATGATGATTCAGCAGATGAAGATTCCACAGATGATGATTCAGCAGATGAAGATTCAGCAGAGGAAGACTCAACAGATGAAGATTCAGCAGATGATGATTCAGCAGATGATGATTCAGCAAATGAAGATTCAGCAGAGGATGATTCAATAGATGAAGACTCCACCGATGAAGACTCAGCAGATGATGATTCAACAGATGAAGATTCAACAGATGAAGATTCAGCAGAGGATGATTCAATAGATGATGATTCAGCAGATGAAGATTCAACAGATGATGATTCAGCAGATGAAGATTCAACAGATGATGATTCCACAGATGATGATTCAGCGGATGAAGATTCAGCAGATGAAGATTCAGCAGAGGAAGACTCAACAATTGAAGATTCAGCAGATGATGATTCAGCAGATGATGATTCAACAGATGATGATTCAGAAGATGATGATTCAGCAGATGATGATTCAGCAGATGATGATTCAGCAGATGATGATTCAGCAGATGAAGATTCAACAGATGATGATTCAGCAGATGATGATTCAGCAGATGATGATTCAGCAGATGAAGATTCAGCAGATGATGATTCAGCAGATGAAGACTCAACAGATGATGATTCAGCAGATGATGATTCAGCAGATGATGATTCAGCTGATGAAGATTCAACAGATGAAGACTCCACGGATGAAGACTCAGCAGATGATGATTCAGCAGATGATGATTCAGCAGAGGAAGACTCAGCAGATGAAGATTCAGCAGATGATGATTCAGCAGAGGATGATTCAACAGATGAAGATTCAGCAGAGGATGATTCAATAGATGAAGACTCCACGGATGAAGACTCAGCAGATGATGATTCTACAGATGATGATTCAGCAGATGATAATTCAGCAGAGGAAGACTCAACAGATGAAGATTCAGCAGATGATGATTCGACAGATGATAATTCAGCAGATGATGATTCAGCAGATGATGATTCAGCGGATGATGATTCAGCAGATGAAGATTCAGCAGAGGAAGACTCAACAGATGAAGATTCAGCAGATGATGATTCAGCAGATGAAGATTCAGTAGATGAAGATTCAGCAGATGATGATTCAGCAGATGAAGATTCAGCAGAGGAAGACTCAATAGATGAAGACTCCACGGATGAAGACTCAGCAGATGAAGATTCAGCAGATGAAGATTCAGCAGATGAAGATTCAACAGATGAAGACTCCACGGATGAAGATTCAGCAGATGAAGATTCAGCAGATGATGATTCAACAGATGAAGATTCAGCAGATGATGACTCAGCAGATGAAGATTCCACAGATAATGATTCAGCAGATGAAGATTCAGCAGAGGAAGACTCAACAGATGAAGATTCAGCGGATGATGATTCAGCAGATGAAGACTCAGCAGATGATGATTCAGCAGATGATGATTCAGCAGATGAAGATTCAGCAGATGAAGATTCAGCAGATGAAGATTCAGCAGATGAAGATTCAACGGATGAAGACTCCACGGATGAAGACTCAGCAGATGATGATTCAGCAGATGATGATTCAGCAGATGAAGATTCAGCAGATGAAGATTCCACAGATGAAGATTCAGCAGAGGAAGACTCAATAGATGAAGACCCTACGGATGAAGACTCAGCAGATGATGATTCAGCAGATGAAGATTCAACAGATGATGATTCAGCAGATGAAGATTCAGCAGATGATGATTCCACAGATGATGATTCAGCGGATGAAGATTCAGCAGATGAAGATTCAGCAGAGGAAGACTCAACAATTGAAGATTCAGCAGATGAAGATTCAGCAGATGATGATTCAACAGATGATGATTCAGCAGATGATGATTCAGCAGATGATGATTCAGCAGATGATGATTCAGCAGAGGAAGATTCAGCAGATGAAGATTCAACAGATGATGATTCAGCAGATGATGATTCAGCAGATGAAGATTCAACAGATGAAGATTCAGCAGATGAAGATTCAGCAGATGAAGATTCAACAGATGATGATTCAGCAGATGAAGATTCAACAGATGATGATTCAACAGATGATGATTCAGCAGATGATGATTCAACAGATGATGATTCAGCGGATGAAGATTCAGCAGTTGAAGATTCAGCAGAGGAAGACTCAACAGTTGAAGATTCAGCAGATGAAGATTCAGCAGATGATGATTCAACAGATGATGATTCAGAAGATGATGATTCAGCAGATGAAGATTCAGCTGATGAAGATTCAACAGATGAAGACTCCACGGATGAAGACTCAGCAGATGATGATTCAGCAGAGGAAGATTCAGCAGATGATGATTCAGCAGATGAAGACTCAACAGATGATGATTCAGCAGATGATGATTCAGCAGATGATGATTCAGCAGATGAAGATTCCACAGATGATGATTCAGCAGATGAAGATTCAGTAGATGAAGATTCAGCAGATGAAGATTCAGCAGATGAAGATTCGGCAGAGGATGATTCAGCAGATGATGATTCAGCAGATGAAGATTCAGCAGATGAAGATTCAGCAGATGAAGATTCAACAGATGAAGACTCCACGGATGAAGACTCAGCAGATGATGATTCAGCAGATGATGATTCAGCAGATGATGATTCCACAGATGAAGATTCAGCAGATGAAGATTCAGCAGATGATGATTCAGCAGATGAAGATTCAACAGATGATGATTCAACAGATGATGATTCAGCAGATGATGATTCAACAGATGATGATTCAGCGGATGAAGATTCAGCAGTTGAAGATTCAGCAGAGGAAGACTCAACAGTTGAAGATTCAGCAGATGAAGATTCAGCAGATGATGATTCAACAGATGATGATTCAGAAGATGATGATTCAGCAGATGAAGATTCAGCTGATGAAGATTCAACAGATGAAGACTCCACGGATGAAGACTCAGCAGATGATGATTCAGCAGATGATGATTCAGCAGAGGAAGATTCAACAGATGAAGATTCAACAGATGATGATTCAGCAGATGAAGATTCGGCAGAGGATGATTCAGCAGATGATGATTCAGCAGATGAAGATTCAGCAGATGAAGATTCAGCAGATGAAGATTCAACAGATGAAGACTCCACGGATGAAGACTCAGCAGATGATGATTCAGCAGATGATGATTCAACAGATGAAGATTCAGCAGATGAAGATTCAGCAGATGAAGATTCAGCAGATGATGATTCAGCAGATGATGATTCAGCAGATGAAGATTCAACAGATGAAGATTCAGCAGATGAAGATTCAGCAGATGAAGATTCAACAGATGATGATTCAGCAGATGAAGATTCAACAGATGAAGATTCAACAGATGATGATTCAACAGATGATGATTCAGCAGATGATGATTCAACAGATGATGATTCAGCGGATGAAGATTCAGCAGATGATGATTCAGCAGATGATGATTCAGCAGATGAAGATTCAACAGATGAAGATTCAGCAGATGATGATTCAACAGATGATGATTCAGAAGATGATGATTCAGCAGATGAAGATTCAGCTGATGAAGATTCAACAGATGAAGACTCCACGGATGAAGACTCAGCAGATGATGATTCAGCAGAGGAAGATTCAGCAGAGGAAGACTCAATAGATGAAGACTCCACGGATGAAGACTCAGCAGATGAAGATTCAGTAGATGAAGACTCCACGGATGAAGACTCAGCAGATGATGATTCAGCAGATGAAGATTCAGCAGATGATGATTCAGCAGATGATGATTCAGCAGAGGATGATTCAATAGATGAAGACTCCACGGATGAAGACTCAGCAGATGATGATTCAGCAGATGATGATTCAACAGATGAAGATTCAGCAGATGAAGATTCAGCAGATGAAGATTCAGCAGATGATGATTCAGCAGATGATGATTCAGCAGATGAAGATTCAACAGATGAAGATTCAGCAGATGATGATTCAACTGTAGTAGATTCAACTGTAGATGATTCAACAGAGGAAGACTCAATAGATGAAGACTCCACGGATGAAGATTCAGCAGATGAAGATTCAGCAGATGAAGATTCAGCAGATGATGATTCAGCAGATGAAGATTCAACAGATGAAGATTCAGCAGATGAAGATTCAGCAGATGATGATTCAGCAGATGATGATTCAGCAGATGATGATTCAGCAGATGATGATTCAGCAGAGGATGATTCAATAGATGAAGACTCCACGGATGAAGACTCAGCAGATGATGATTCAGCAGATGATGATTCAACAGATGAAGATTCAGCAGATGATGATTCAACAGATGATGATTCAGCAGATGATGATTCAGCAGAGGACGACTCTACAGATGATGATTCAGCTGATGACGTTGATGAACAATAATTAACATCTGGTGGTGGGATCTGGCAACCACCCATCTTCGACTCAACAACACCGAAGTCATTATCATTAAATCCAAAGTTGTTGCCATAGTGATTCTTTCCAATGTAACACTTGTTATAGTACTTCTTGTAATTGTCATCAAGATCGGAACACTTATATTTACCATTTCTGAGATTTCCAACAATACCTGATAGCTTGTTGCAACTGGAATGGCAATCATTTTCACTTGGAATTTCAACACACTCATCACTAGCTGAAGAAGACTCAACAGTATAAGTCTCAGATGATGATTCATATTCAGTAGTGCTTTCTTCATATTCAGAAGTTGAATAAGAGCAGTATTCGATAGTAGTTGTTGTGTGACCACAATCCTTGTATTTGCTCTTAATGACATTAAAGTCGGAATCATCAATACCAAATTTGTGTCCGTAATGGTGTTGACCCTGATAACAAGTATTGAAATCATTTTGATAACCATCATTAAACTGAGAACATTGGAAATTAGAAGATTTGCATAGACCAACAAATTTATTCAAACCCTTGCAACTGGATGAACAATCATGAGAGGTTGGAGGTTCGACACATTCACTACTAGCAGAGGATGAAGGCTCAGCAGATGATGATTCAGCAGATGATGATTCAATAGATGAAGACTCCACGGATGATGATTCAACAGATGAAGATTCAGCAGATGATGATTCAGCAGATGATGATTCAACAGATGAAGACTCAGCAGATGATGATTCAGCAGATGATGATTCAATAGATGAAGACTCCACGGATGAAGACTCAGCAGATGATGATTCAGCAGATGAAGATTCAGCAGATGAAGATTCAGGAGATGATGATTCAGCAGATGATGATTCAGCAGATGAAGATTCAGCAGAGGAAGACTCAACAGATGAAGATTCAGCAGATGATGATTCAGCAGATGATGATTCAGCAGATGAAGATTCAGCAGAGGAAGATTCAGCAGATGATGATTCAGCAGATGATGATTCAGCAGATGAAGATTCAGCTGATGAAGATTCAACAGATGAAGACTCCACGGATGAAGACTCAGCAGATGATGATTCAGCAGAAGAAGATTCAGCAGAGGAAGACTCAATAGATGAAGACTCCACGGATGAAGACTCAGCAGATGAAGATTCAGCAGATGATGATTCTGCGGATGAAGACTCAACAGATGAAGATTCAGCAGATGAAGACTCAATAGATGAAGACTCCACGGATGAAGACTCAGCAGGTGATGATTCAGCAGATGATGATTCAACAGATGAAGATTCAGCAGATGATGATTCAGCAGATGATGATTCAGCAGATGATGATTCAGCAGATGAAGATTCAACAGATGAAGATTCAGCAGATGAAGATTCAGCAGATGAAGATTCAACAGATGATGATTCAGCAGATGAAGATTCAACAGATGATGATTCAGCAGATGAAGATTCAACAGATGATGATTCCACAGATGATGATTCAGCGGATGATGATTCAGCAGATGATGATTCAACTGTAGTAGATTCAACTGTAGTAGATTCAGCAGATGAAGATTCAGCAGATGAAGATTCAGCAGATGATGATTCAACTGTAGTAGATTCAACTGTAGATGATTCAACAGAGGAAGACTCAATAGATGAAGACTCCACGGATGAAGATTCAGCAGATGAAGATTCAGCAGATGAAGATTCAGCAGATGATGATTCAGCAGATGAAGATTCAACAGATGAAGATTCAGCAGATGAAGATTCAGCAGATGATGATTCAGCAGATGATGATTCAGCAGATGATGATTCAGCAGATGATGATTCAGCAGAGGATGATTCAATAGATGAAGACTCCACGGATGAAGACTCAGCAGATGATGATTCAGCAGATGATGATTCAACAGATGAAGATTCAGCAGATGATGATTCAACAGATGATGATTCAGCAGATGATGATTCAGCAGATGATGATTCAGCAGATGAAGATTCAACAGATGAAGATTCAGCAGATGAAGATTCAGCAGATGAAGATTCAACAGATGAAGATTCAACAGATGAAGATTCAGCAGATGATGATTCAGCAGATGATGATTCCACAGATGATGATTCAGAAGATGAAGATTCAGCAGATGATGATTCAACAGATGATGATTCAGCAGATGATGATTCAGCAGATGATGATTCAGCAGAGGACGACTCTACATATGATGATTCAGCTGATGACGTTGATGAACAATAATTAACATCTGGTGGTGGGATCTGGCAACCACCCATCTTCGACTCAACAACACCGAAGTCATTATCATTAAATCCAAAGTTGTTGCCATAGTGATTCTTTCCAATGTAACACTTGTTATAGTACTTCTTGTAATTGTCATCAAGATCGGAACACTTATATTTACCATTTCTGAGATTTCCAACAATACCTGATAGCTTGTTGCAACTGGAATGGCAATCATTTTCACTTGGAATTTCAACACACTCATCACTAGCTGAAGAAGACTCAACAGTATAAGTCTCAGATGATGATTCATATTCAGTAGTGCTTTCTTCATATTCAGAAGTTGAATAAGAGCAGTATTCGATAGTAGTTGTTGTGTGACCACAATCCTTGTATTTGCTCTTAATGACATTAAAGTCGGAATCATCAATACCAAATTTGTGTCCGTAATGGTGTTGACCCTGATAACAAGTATTGAAATCATTTTGATAACCATCATTAAACTGAGAACATTGGAAATTAGAAGATTTGCATAGACCAACAAATTTATTCAAACCCTTGCAACTGGATGAACAATCATGAGAGCTTGGAGGTTCAACACATTCACTACTAGCAGAGGATGAAGGCTCAGCAGATGATGATTCAGCAGATGATGATTCAATAGATGAAGACTCCACCGATGAAGACTCAGCAGATGATGATTCAGCAGATGATGATTCAGCAGATGAAGATTCAGCAGATGATGATTCAGCAGAGGATGATTCAATAGATGAAGACTCCACCGATAAAGACTCAGCAGATGAAGATTCAACAGATGAAGATTCAACAGATGAAGACTCGACGGATGAAGACTCAGCAGATGATGATTCAGCAGATGATGATTCAGCAGATGAAGATTCAGCAGATGAAGATTCCACAGATGAAGATTCAGCAGATGATGATTCAACAGATGATGATTCAGAAGATGAAGATTCAGCAGATGATGATTCAACAGATGATGATTCAGCAGATGATGATTCAGCAGATGATGATTCAGCAGATGAAGATTCAGCAGATGATGATTCAACAGATGATGATTCAGCAGATGATGATTCAACAGATGATGATTCAGCAGAGGATGATTCAATAGATGAAGACTCCACCGATGAAGACTCAGCAGATGAAGATTCAACAGATGAAGATTCAACAGATGAAGACTCGACGGATGAAGACTCAGCAGATGATGATTCAGCAGATGATGATTCAGCAGATGAAGATTCAGCAGATGATGATTCAACAGATGATGATTCAGCAGATGATGATTCAACAGATGATGATTCAGCAGATGATGATTCAACAGATGAAGATTCAGCAGATGAAGATTCAGCAGATGATGATTCAACAGATGATGATTCAGCAGATGATGATTCAGCAGATGAAGATTCAGCAGATGATGATTCAACAGATGATGATTCAGCAGATGATGATTCAGCGGATGAAGATTCAGCAGATGATGATTCAGCGGATGAAGATTCAGCAGATGATGATTCAGCAGATGAAGATTCAACAGATGATGATTCAGCAAATGAAGATTCAGCAGAGGATGATTCAACAGATGAAGACTCAGCAGATGATGATTCAGCAGATGAAGATTCAGCAGATGAAGATTCAGCAGATGAAGATTCAGCAGATGATGATTCAGCAGATGATGATTCAGCAGATGAAGATTCAGCAGAGGAAGACTCAACAGATGAAGATTCAGCAGATGATGATTCAGCAGATGAAGATTCAGTAGATGAAGACTCCACAGATGAAGACTCAGCAGATGATGATTCAGCAGATGAAGATTCAGCAGATGAAGATTCAGCAGATGATGATTCAGCAGAGGATGATTCAATAGATGAAGACTCCACGGATGAAGATTCAACAGATGAAGATTCAGCAGATGAAGATTCAACAGATGAAGATTCAGCAGATGATGATTCAGCAGATGATGATTCAACAGATGAAGATTCAGCAGATGAAGATTCAGCAGATGATGATTCAACTGTAGATGATTCAACAGATGAAGTTGATGAACAATAATTAACATCTGGTGTTGGGATTTGACATCCACCCATCTTTGATTTAACAACACTGAAGTCATTATCACCTAATCCAAAGTTGTTGCCGTAGTGATTCTTTCCAATGTAACACTTGTTATAGTACTTCTTGTAATTGTCATCAAGATCGGAACACTTATATTTACCATTTCTGAGATTTCCAACAATACCTGATAGCTTGTTGCAACTGGAATGGCAATCATTTTCACTTGGAATTTCAACACACTCATCACTAGCTGAAGAAGACTCAACAGTATAAGTCTCAGATGATGATTCATATTCAGTAGTGCTTTCTTCATATTCAGAAGTTGAATAAGAGCAGTATTCGATAGTAGTTGTTGTGTGACCACAATCCTTGTATTTGCCCTTAATGACATTAAAGTCGGAATCATCAATACCAAATTTTAGGTCCGTAATGGTGTTGACCCTGATAACAAGTATTGAAATCATTTTGATAACCATCATTAAACTGAGAACATTGGAAATTAGAAGATTTGCATAGACCAACAAATTTATTCAAACCCTTGCAACTGGATGAACAATCATGAGAGCTTGGAGGTTCAACACATTCACTACTAGCAGAGGATGAAGGCTCAGCAGATGATGATTCAGCAGATGATGATTCAATAGATGAAGACTCCACGGATGATGATTCAACAGATGAAGATTCAGCAGATGATGATTCAGCAGATGATGATTCAACAGATGAAGACTCAGCAGATGAAGATTCAGCAGATGATGATTCAATAGATGAAGACTCCACGGATGAAGACTCAGCAGATGATGATTCAGCAGATGAAGATTCAGCAGATGATGATTCAGCAGATGATGATTCAGCAGATGATGATTCAGCAGATGAAGATTCAGCAGAGGAAGACTCAACAGATGAAGATTCAGCAGATGATGATTCAGCAGATGAAGATTCAGCAGATGAAGATTCAGCGGATGATGATTCAGCAGATGATGATTCAGCAGATGAAGATTCAACAGATGAAGATTCAGCAGATGAAGATTCAGCAGATGAAGATTCAGCAGATGATGATTCAGCAGATGATGATTCAATAGATGAAGACTCCACCGATGAAGACTCAACATATGATGATTCAGCAGATGATGATTCAGCAGTTGATGATTCAACAGATGATGACTCAGCAGATGATGATTCAGCAGATGATGATTCAACAGATGATGATTCAGCAGATGAAGATTCAGCAGAGGATGATTCAATAGATGAAGACTCCACCGATGAAGACTCAGCAGATGATGATTCAGCAGATGATGATTCAGCAGAGGACGACTCTACAGATGATGATTCAGCTGATGACGTTGATGAACAATAATTAACATCTGGTGGTGGGATCTGGCAACCACCCATCTTCGACTCAACAACACCGAAGTCATTATCATTAAATCCAAAGTTGTTGCCATAGTGATTCTTTCCAATGTAACACTTGTTATAGTACTTCTTGTAATTGTCATCAAGATCGGAACACTTATATTTACCATTTCTGAGATTTCCAACAATACCTGATAGCTTGTTGCAACTGGAATGGCAATCATTTTCACTTGGAATTTCAACACACTCATCACTAGCTGAAGAAGACTCAACAGTATAAGTCTCAGATGATGATTCATATTCAGTAGTGCTTTCTTCATATTCAGAAGTTGAATAAGAGCAGTATTCGATAGTAGTTGTTGTGTGACCACAATCCTTGTATTTGCTCTTAATGACATTAAAGTCGGAATCATCAATACCAAATTTGTGTCCGTAATGGTGTTGACCCTGATAACAAGTATTGAAATCATTTTGATAACCATCATTAAACTGAGAACATTGGAAATTAGAAGATTTGCATAGACCAACAAATTTATTCAAACCCTTGCAACTAGATGAACAATCATGAGAGCTTGGAGGTTCAACACATTCACTACTAGCAGAAGATGAAGGCTCAGCAGATGATGATTCAGCAGATGATGATTCAATAGATGAAGACTCCACGGATGATGATTCAACAGATGAAGATTCAGCAGATGAAGATTCAGCAGATGAAGATTCAGCAGATGAAGATTCAACAGATGAAGATTCAACGGATGAAGATTCAGCAGAGGATGATTCAATAGATGAAGACTCCACGGATGAAGACTCAGCAGATGATGATTCTACAGATGAAGACTCAGCAGATGATGATTCTACAGATGAAGATTCAGCAGATGATGATTCAGCAGATGATGATTCAGCAGATGATAATTCAGCAGATGATGATTCAGCAGATGAAGATTCAGCAGATGAAGACTCCACAGATGATGATGATTCAGCGGATGATGATTCAGCGGATGATGATTCAGCAGATGAAGACTCAACAGATGAAGACTCAGCAGATGAAGATTCAGTAGATGATGATTCAACGGTAGTAGATTCAACTGTAGATGATTCAACAGATGAAGTTGATGAACAGTAATTAACATCTGGTGTTGGGATTTGACATCCACCCATCTTTGATTTAACAACACTGAAGTCATTATCACCTAATCCAAAGTTGTTGCCGTAGTGATTCTTTCCAATGTAACACTTGTTATAGTACTTCTTGTAATTGTCATCAAGATCGGAACACTTATATTTACCATTTCTGAGATTTCCAACAATACCTGATAGCTTGTTGCAACTGGAATGGCAATCATTTTCACTTGGAATTTCAACACACTCATCACTAGCTGAAGAAGACTCAACAGTATAAGTCTCAGATGATGATTCATATTTAGTAGTGCTTTCTTCATATTCAGAAGTTGAATAAGAGCAGTATTCGATAGTAGTTGTTGTGTGACCACAATCCTTGTATTTGCTCTTAATGACATTAAAGTCGGAATCATCAATACCAAATTTGTGTCCGTAATGGTGTTGACCCTGATAACAAGTATTGAAATCATTTTGATAACCATCATTAAACTGAGAACATTGGAAATTAGAAGATTTGCATAGACCAACAAATTTATTCAAACCCTTGCAACTGGATGAACAATCATGAGAGCTTGGAGGTTCAACACATTCACTACTAGCAGAGGATGAAGGCTCAGCAGATGATGATTCAGCAGATGATGATTCAATAGATGAAGACTCCACGGATGATGATTCAACAGATGATGATTCAACAGATGAAGATTCAGCAGATGAAGATTCAGCAGAGGATGATTCAATAGATGAAGACTCTACGGATGAAGACTCAGCAGATGATGATTCAATAGATGAAGACTCCACGGATGATGATTCAACAGATGAAGATTCAGCAGATGATGATTCAGCAGATGATGATTCAGCAGATGAAGATTCCACAGATGAAGATTCAGCAGATGATGATTCAACAGATGATGATTCAGAAGATGAAGATTCAGCAGAGGAAGACTCAACAGATGAAGATTCAGCAGATGATGATTCAGCAGATGAAGATTCAGCAGATGATGATTCAGCGGATGATGATTCAGCAGATGAAGATTCAGCGGATGATGATTCAGCAGATGAAGACTCAGCAGATGATGATTCAGCAGATGATGATTCAGCAGATGAAGATTCAGCAGATGAAGATTCAACGAATGAAGATTCAGCAGATGAAGATTCAGCAGATGAAGACTCCACAGATGATGATGATTCAGCAGATGATGATTCAGCAGATGAAGATTCAGCAGATGATGATTCAGCAGATGAAGATTCAGCAGATGAAGATTCAGCAGATGATGATTCAACTGTAGATGATTCAACAGATGAAGTTGATGAACAATAATTAACATCTGGTGTTGGGATTTGACATCCACCCATCTTTGATTTAACAACCCTGAAGTCATTATCACCTAATCCAAAGTTGTTGCCGTAGTGATTCTTTCCAATGTAACACTTGTTATAGTACTTCTTGTAATTGTCATCAAGATCGGAACACTTATATTTACCATTTCTGAGATTTCCAACAATACCTGATAGCTTGTTGCAACTGGAATGGCAATCATTTTCACTTGGAATTTCAACACACTCATCACTAGCTGAAGAAGACTCAACAGTATAAGTCTCAGATGATGATTCATATTCAGTAGTGCTTTCTTCATATTCAGAAGTTGAATAAGAGCAGTATTCGATAGTAGTTGTTGTGTGACCACAATCCTTGTATTTGCCCTTAATGACATTAAAGTCGGAATCATCAATACCAAATTTGTGTCCGTAATGGTGTTGACCCTGATAACAAGTATTGAAATCATTTTGATAACCATCATTAAACTGAGAACATTGGAAATTAGAAGATTTGCATAGACCAACAAATTTATTCAAACCCTTGCAACTGGATGAACAATCATGAGAGCTTGGAGGTTCAACACATTCACTACTAGCAGAGGATGAAGGCTCAGCAGATGATGATTCAGCAGATGATGATTCAATAGATGAAGACTCCACGGATGATGATTCAACAGATGAAGATTCAGCAGATGATGATTCAGCAGATGTTGATTCAGCAGATGATGATTCAACAGATGAAGACTCAGCAGATGATGATTCAGCAGATGATGATTCAATAGATGAAGACTCCACGGATGAAGACTCAGCAGATGATGATTCAGCAGATGAAGACTCAGCAGATGAAGATTCAGCAGATGATGATTCAGCAGATGATGATTCAGCAGATGATGATTCAGCAGAGGAAGACTCAACAGATGAAGATTCAGCAGATGATGATTCAGCAGATGATGATTCAGCAGATGATGATTCAGCAGATGAAGATTCAGCAGAGGAAGATTCAGCAGATGATGATTCAGCAGATGATGATTCAGCAGATGATGATTCAGCAGATGAAGATTCAGCTGATGAAGATTCAACAGATGAAGACTCCACGGATGAAGACTCAGCAGATGATGATTCAGCAGAGGAAGATTCAGCAGAGGAAGACTCAATAGATGAAGACTCCACGGATGAAGACTCAGCAGATGAAGATTCAGCAGATGATGATTCTGCGGATGAAGACTCAACAGATGAAGATTCAGCAGATGAAGATTCCACAGATGAAGATTCAGCGGATGATGATTCAGCAGATGATGATTCAACTGTAGTAGATTCAACTGTAGTAGATTCAACTGTAGTTGATTCAACTGTAGTAGATTCCACAGATGATGATTCAGCGGATGATGATTCAGCAGATGAAGACTCAATAGATGAAGACTCAGCAGATGATGATTCAGCAGATGATGATTCAACTGTAGTAGATTCAACTGTAGATGATTCAACAGATGAAGTTGATGAACAGTAGTTAACATCTGGTGTTGGGATTTGACAACCACCCATCTTCGATTTAACAACACTGAAGTCATTATCACCTAATCCAAAGTTGTTGCCGTAGTGGTTCTTTCCAATGTAACACTTGTTATAGTACTTCTTGTAGTTGTTACTGAGATCGGAACACTTATATTTACCATTTCTGAGATTTCCAACAATACCTGATAGCTTGTTGCAACTGGAATGGCAATCATTTTCACTTGGAATTTCAACACACTCATCACTAGCTGAAGAAGACTCAACAGTATAAGTCTCAGATGATGATTCATATTTAGTAGTGCTTTCTTCATATTCAGAAGTTGAATCAGAACAGTAATTAGTAGAGGTTGTTGAATGACCACAGTCCTTATATTTGCTCTTGATGACATTAAAGTCAGAACTTCCAATACCAAACTGGTGACCATAATGGCTTTGACCCTGATAACATGTGTTAAAATCATTTTGATAACCATCGTTAAATTGAGAACATTTAAAGTCCTTAGATTTGCATAAGCCAACAAACTGAGTCAAACCCTTGCAACTTGAGGAGCAGTCACTATGGCTTGGAGGCTTGACACAAGTACTACTAGCAGATGATGATTCAATAGACGATGATTCAACTGTAGTAGATTCAACTGTAGTAGATTCAACTGTAGTAGATTCAACTGTAGTTGATTCAACTGTAGTAGATTCCACAGATGATGATTCAGCGGATGATGATTCAGCAGATGATGATTCAGCAGATGATGATTCAGCAGATGAAGACTCAATAGATGAAGACTCAGCGGATGATGATTCAGTAGATGATGATTCAACTGTAGTAGATTCAACTGTAGATGATTCAACAGATGAAGTTGATGAACAGTAATTAACATCTGGTGTTGGGATTTGACATCCACCCATCTTCGATTTAACAACACTGAAGTCATTATCACCTAATCCAAAGTTGTTGCCGTAGTGGTTCTTTCCAATGTAACACTTGTTATAGTACTTCTTGTAGTTGTTACTGAGATCGGAACACTTATATTTACCATTTCTGAGATTTCCAACAATACCTGATAGCTTGTTGCAACTGGAATGGCAATCATTTTCACTTGGAATTTCAACACACTCATCACTAGCTGAAGAAGACTCAACAGTATAAGTCTCAGATGATGATTCATATTTAGTAGTGCTTTCTTCATATTCAGAAGTTGAATCAGAACAGTAATTAGTAGAGGTTGTTGAATGACCACAGTCCTTATATTTGCTCTTGATGACATTAAAGTCAGAACTTCCAATACCAAACTGGTGACCATAATGGCTTTGACCCTGATAACATGTGTTAAAATCATTTTGATAACCATCGTTAAATTGAGAACATTTAAAGTCCTTAGATTTGCATAAGCCAACAAACTGAGTCAAACCCTTGCAACTTGAGGAGCAGTCACTATGGCTTGGAGGCTTGACACAAGTACTACTAGCAGATGATGATTCAATAGACGATGATTCAACTGTAGTAGATTCAACTGTAGTAGATTCAACTGTAGTAGATTCAACTGTAGTTGATTCAACTGTAGTAGATTCCACAGATGATGATTCAGCGGATGATGATTCAGCAGATGAAGACTCAATAGATGAAGACTCAGCAGATGATGATTCAGCAGATGATGATTCAACTGTAGTAGATTCAACTGTAGATGATTCAACAGATGAAGTTGATGAACAGTAGTTAACATCTGGTGTTGGGATTTGACATCCACCCATCTTCGATTTAACAACACTGAAGTCATTATCACCTAATCCAAAGTTGTTGCCGTAGTGGTTCTTTCCAATGTAACACTTGTTATAGTACTTCTTGTAGTTGTTACTGAGATCGGAACACTTATATTTACCATTTCTGAGATTTCCAACAATACCTGATAGCTTGTTGCAACTGGAATGGCAATCATTTTCACTTGGAATTTCAACACACTCATCACTAGCTGAAGAAGACTCAACAGTATAAGTCTCAGATGATGATTCATATTTAGTAGTGCTTTCTTCATATTCAGAAGTTGAATCAGAACAGTAATTAGTAGAGGTTGTTGAATGACCACAGTCCTTATATTTGCTCTTGATGACATTAAAGTCAGAACTTCCAATACCAAACTGGTGACCATAATGGCTTTGACCCTGATAACATGTGTTAAAATCATTTTGATAACCATCGTTAAATTGAGAACATTTAAAGTCCTTAGATTTGCATAAGCCAACAAACTGAGTCAAACCCTTGCAACTTGAGGAGCAGTCACTATGGCTTGGAGGCTTGACACAAGTACTACTAGCAGATGATGATTCAATAGACGATGATTCAACTGTAGTAGATTCAACTGTAGTAGATTCAACTGTAGTAGATTCAACTGTAGTTGATTCAACTGTAGTAGATTCCACAGATGATGATTCAGCGGATGATGATTCAGCAGATGATGATTCAGCAGATGATGATTCAGCAGATGAAGACTCAATAGATGAAGACTCAGCGGATGATGATTCAGTAGATGATGATTCAACTGTAGTAGATTCAACTGTAGATGATTCAACAGATGAAGTTGATGAACAGTAATTAACATCTGGTGTTGGGATTTGACATCCACCCATCTTCGATTTAACAACACTGAAGTCATTATCACCTAATCCAAAGTTGTTGCCGTAGTGGTTCTTTCCAATGTAACACTTGTTATAGTACTTCTTGTAGTTGTTACTGAGATCTGAACACTTATATTTACCATTTCTGAGATTTCCAACAATACCTGATAGCTTGTTGCAACTGGAATGGCAATCATTTTCACTTGGAATTTCAACACACTCATCACTAGCTGAAGAAGACTCAACAGTATAAGTCTCAGATGATGATTCATATTTAGTAGTGCTTTCTTCATATTCAGAAGTTGAATCAGAACAGTAATTAGTAGAGGTTGTTGAATGACCACAGTCCTTATATTTGCTCTTGATGACATTAAAGTCAGAACTTCCAATACCAAACTGGTGACCATAATGGCTTTGACCCTGATAACATGTGTTAAAATCATTTTGATAACCATCGTTAAATTGAGAACATTTAAAGTCCTTAGATTTGCATAAGCCAACAAACTGAGTCAAACCCTTGCAACTTGAGGAGCAGTCACTATGGCTTGGAGGCTTGACACAAGTACTACTAGCAGATGATGATTCAATAGACGATGATTCAACTGTAGTAGATTCAACTGTAGTAGATTCAACTGTAGTAGATTCAACTGTAGTTGATTCAACTGTAGTAGATTCCACAGATGATGATTCAGCGGATGATGATTCAGCAGATGAAGACTCAATAGATGAAGACTCAGCAGATGATGATTCAGCAGATGATGATTCAACTGTAGTAGATTCAACTGTAGATGATTCAACAGATGAAGTTGATGAACAGTAGTTAACATCTGGTGTTGGGATTTGACATCCACCCATCTTCGATTTAACAACACTGAAGTCATTATCACCTAATCCAAAGTTGTTGCCGTAGTGGTTCTTTCCAATGTAACACTTGTTATAGTACTTCTTGTAGTTGTTACTGAGATCGGAACACTTATATTTACCATTTCTGAGATTTCCAACAATACCTGATAGCTTGTTGCAACTGGAATGGCAATCATTTTCACTTGGAATTTCAACACACTCATCACTAGCTGAAGAAGACTCAACAGTATAAGTCTCAGATGATGATTCATATTTAGTAGTGCTTTCTTCATATTCAGAAGTTGAATCAGAACAGTAATTAGTAGAGGTTGTTGAATGACCACAGTCCTTATATTTGCTCTTGATGACATTAAAGTCAGAGCTTCCAATACCAAACTGGTGACCATAATGGCTTTGACCCTGATAACATGTGTTAAAATCATTTTGATAACCATCGTTAAATTGAGAACATTTAAAGTCCTTAGATTTGCATAAGCCAACAAACTGAGTTAAACCCTTGCAACTTGAGGAGCAGTCACTATGGCTAGGGGCTTTGACGCACGTACTGCTGGCGGACGAAGACGGCTCAACTGTAGATGACTCAGTAGATGTAGATTCCTAAAAATATAGTTAGTATCAGATTGTTTAAAGAAATAATTGTACTTACCACTTCAGAAGATGATTCAGTAGTTGAAGACTCAGATGATAATTCAGATAAAGACGACTCTGAAGATGAAGGCTCAGTTGAAGACTCGGTTGAAGACTCGGTTGAAGACTCGGTTGAAGACTCGGTTGAAGACTCAGTGGAAGATTCAGTGGACGAAGGCTCGGTTGAAGACTCGGTTGAAGACTCGGTTGAAGACTCGGTTGAAGACTCGGTTGAAGACTCGGTTGAAGACTCAGTGGAAGATTCAGTGGACGAAGGCTCGGTTGAAGATTCAGTTGATGATTCAAGTGACGAAGATAGGGTGGATGAAGAACCTTCCTCAGAAGATGATTGCGCAGATGAGGACGTATAAAATATAGTTGAACTGGATTCCGATTCAGAACTGGATTCAGAACAAAAGTTTGTTGATGGTGTGGAATTTTGGCATTCATCCCATTTGGATTTGCAACTGTTAAAATTGTCGTTACTAATGTCGAAAGTGGTTTCTTTGTAGTATGATTTACCTTGATAGCAGTTATTGTAATCACTTGAGTAGCTGCTGAGAGATGAGCAGTCTGACGATCTGCTGTTTTTTAACTGACTTGCTAGTGAATTTAGTCTGCTACAACTAGATTTACAGTCGCTGTGAGATGGGGGTTGAACGCAATTGTTACTTCCGCTGCCACCACCATTATTACCTCCACCATTACCATTATTATTACTGCCGCCGCCGCCACCACCGCCGCCGCTACCGCCGCCTGAATAACCAGGAGAACTCAATGCCGGTAATGCATTTAAGAATAAAAATAAAGAATAACTGATTTTCATAATTTATTTTAAAAAAAAATAAATAATAAAAAACAAGTTGTTGTAAAACTTGAAAATGAACTTAATTAATTATGACTTTAATATTGTTTAATGAATGAGAATAAAGTTAGGATTATAAAACGAATGTTTAGTTAAATATATTTTGGTTAAAAAAAATAAAGAGGAAAAAAAAAAACTGAAATAAAATGGAATCGTGGAGAAATCAATTTGTTTATATACTATTGATTTAGAAAAGTTATTTTTGAGTTAATGGGAAGTTTAAATGTTTACTAAACGGGACTTGTTTCACGCCTCATATTTTACTAGATTCATTAATTTGAAATTATGAAAATAATTTATTTTTCTCCATATGTTATATATCTATAAGTTACATATGCCATTATTTAGGTTTTAAAGTTGTATTTTTTTTTCTTATTTTTAAATTATTCTTTTATGTTATCTTTTTTTTTATTTTTTTTTTTCAGGAAGTAGCTGAAATCACCCACAAGACGGTCGGGATACCCTTAGGTTGGTATTTTCTTTTTAAGACTTTCATACTAAATATGAATTGGGTTTTGCTTTTTGAAATTAAAGATATTTGCGCCTTGAATTTAAGTATAGTTAATTGTTTGATTTCCAAGATTATAATTATAATTATAATTATACATTTTTCTTTACTGTGTAAGGTTTTTTTTTTTTTTTTTTTTTTTTTTGAACTAACATTCTAATAAACTTATAATTTAGTTTATTTTTTTAAATTATAAATTAATAATTATATATATATATATATATATTTTTAGAATAGTTTATATTCAGAAAAAAAAGAAATTTATTAAAAACATTTTATTTTACTATTTTAGAGAAGGGGGGGGATGTTAAACTATTGATAGGACTTTGGTGAGAAATATCAACGGAACAAATATTAAGGATTATTTGCATGGCCACTCTGCACATATAAATTAAATATTTAAAAGTCACTTTTATGGAAGGAATCCTGGGTCCTGTCAAAATAAAAATAAAAACATTACTTTAGAAGCCCTAGAGAGGCGTTTATTTTTTATTTTTTATTTTTTTTTTTTGACATTTGCTTACAAGGACCTTCTTTCACTCTTCATTGTTACTCTAAAGCTTAGTTGCGTTAAAGCATTTTTTTGCCATGTCATTTTCCTAATTTAGCATATTCTTTTTTTTTTTTTTTTTTTTTTGCTAACCTTAAAAAAAAAAAAAAAGCGAATTCTATAATTGTTACTTAAAGTCAAACTCTCTTTTTTTTTTTTTTTTTTTTTTTTTCATCCTTAAAATGGTTGGAAGCGAAAATTCCATGTTAAGCGCACTGACTTTTCTTCTTTTCTTTTTTTGGCAAGACCCTTTTTTTTCAATTATCTAATTCCGGTCAATGCCATTTTAGCACAATGTAACACTCTATTTAGGTGCGTTAAGCATATAATAATAACTATATATTATTAAGTAATTACTTAATAATAATAATAATAATAATAATTACATCTTATTTCATGTACATTTAATATATTGGTTTTATAATAATAAATCACAACAACTAATAATAAATTATATTTTTTAATTATATATATCATATAATGCCTATTATGATGTAAAGTATTTTGTTAATTAATAATTATCCTCTAATAAGTATACTAGCCATGATCTTTCTTATAGGTATTTTTCTTTTAATGAAAATTATAACTAAAAAAAAAAATAACTTCATATTTCTTCCTTTTAACCCTTTTATTTAAAGAAAAAAAAAATACTACTCGATCTTTAGCTCGACTAATGATCGGATTTAATTCATACCCCCCAAATTTAGAATCGCATATGGTTCTTGTGATATATTAGTTATATATATTAATTATCAGAATAATATGGAATTCTGAACGTTTCAACCCAATGTTAATTTTCCTTTCACATATTTTCCTATAAATGAAATATAAACATAAATATACTAGGCTAATGGTTGATTGATTGATAAAATCCAATCTCTAGTGCGTTTCACATTTATGATTATCCCTTATATATATATATATATATATATCTATAAAATAAGACCATTCTTGTTTTCTTCACCCTGAAAGACTGGAAAAATCCCCCTTACAACGAAGAGCCTGAATTGTTGGGCCCATAGGTTTCGGCGTGGTATTGGCTCACAATCTCATCAGATCCCAGCTGGGGCAACACTTCAAATAAAACCTTTTGCCCTGGGTGGAGTGCACGTGCAAGATCCACCACCATGTGCGAGGTAAGGCCGTGCAAAGGAATCGCCTTTTCACCCGGTGTGTATTTCAGTGAGGTTGGAGTCCGGGTGGTCCACTGGGGAACTTCTTCGGTGGGTTCCGGTGCAGAGGCCTGTTGTCGCATCTCTTCTTCAATTTCCTCGTCACTATCTTGATAAGCGGAATTGATTTCGGCTGGAGTCACTGCATGGGATCTTACCAACCCCAAAACATCGCCAACTGGGACCCGGTATTTATGGAATATCCATGGGTGTCCAGCCACGAGCATAGGTGTGCCACGAACATACCATTTGTTTGTTAGGATGCAAGAAAGTGGCACGGCGTAAGCCACTGCTACTTCTGTGGGTGAGGGTTTTGGGGCCAGATGCTTAAGAAAGGCTGGCTCTTTTGGCGAAACTTTTTCTACCGAAATTTCCTCACCTTTTCCAGTTTCAGGACCAACCTTATGAGCAGTTGATATAGCATCAGGTTCATTATTAGCCACTATAAGATCAACTTTAGGTGTGGCTTTACAGATACACATACGAACAGCATCATTACCCAGAGACAGGTAACATGGTGAGATGGCGAGCCGCTCGAAGCCTGGCACATTAGCCGGGTCGAAACCAATCTCCTCATGAGCTTCGCGCAAGGCACACGCCCACTCGTCATTATTATCTGCTGCATCGAGCCGTCCACCCGGGAACGCTGAAACCGAAGGCGACGTGCGAAGTGCTGGAGACCGCTGAGTGAGAACCACGCCATAGTCACTACCAGTCTCGTCCAAAGGGAACAGAATAGCAAGCACAGCACAACGTTTTCTGGCCGGATATGACATCCATAACGCATGTGACTTTGCCTCAGTCCCCTTTTCCGGACCAGTGGTCTGACTCCGGTTGCCCGGGACGGGACTTTTGCCCGGGTAGTATGCGGCGGTAATTTGTTGTGAAAGGTCAAACATATATATATTTTTTTTAGGCTTTGTTTGGTGCGGGGTTACAAAAGATAAATATATATAGGAGAAAAGGTTTATAAGGGAAGGTCTTCCCCAAAATACTTTTGAACCATCAAAAAAAAATTTTTCTAATAAATACCAATACCCTAATAAGTTTTAACTACATTTACCAAAAAACAAAAAATAAATAAATCATCAAGATAAATAAAAATGTCTCTTCGTCCTGCTATCTTTATTTGCGACATTCAGGAAAGATTCCGTCCAGCAATTTTTGGCTTTGATGAGGTTGTGCGCACATCTCGGCGTGTGTTGGAGGCCGCACGCATTCTCGGCCTTCCCGTATATGTAACAACCCAGAACAAAAAGGGTCTTGGAGACACCGTTGCTGAGCTTCAACCTCTCATTTCACAAGCTGTTGTCGATGCCGACAAGTCCAAGTTCTCTATGTATGTTCCTGAGATTGCAGAAAAACTGCCCAAGGGCCTGCCGGTTGCAATTGTTGGAATTGAGTCACATGTGTGCGTTTTGCAAACTGTTAAGGATCTTCGGGCAAATGGCCATGATGTTTACGTTCTTGCAGATGGCGTTTCTTCTGTAAACCGTCTCGAAAAACCCATTGCCCTGCGCCGGGCGGCGGCTCTCGGGGCCCACGTCTCCACTTCAGAGTCCTTCATTTATGAGGTCATGCAAGACGCTAGCATCCCCGAGTTTAAGCAAATCATCAAGCTTGTCAAGGCCGAAAAGACTAATGTCCAAGAGGCCTTGGAAAAACTTGTCTATCATATATAAATTTTTTTTTCTTTTTTTTTTTTTTTTTTTTTTGTATAGATTTTAATGTTACAATCTACTCTTGAGAAGTGGCGAGTCCCGACCAAAAGCCTTTGCAAAGTTGAAACTTAGGTCCCGCTTAGACCGTGGAACTGCCATGTACCCACCAGAAACAAGCGCTTCTAACAATGCCTCGTCGCCAATATTGTGCGTGTGTCGCATCTCCGGGACCTGCGCGTACCCAACACGCGCAACATCCAGTAGAATGCGAGCAGTAAGCCCCCACACGGAGAAGTGTGCAGGCTCTCCGGGGAGCTTATTTACGCGTCGGCGCACCGCAAAGTGGTGCATCCACCACGAAAGCCCACCCCAAATGGCATCCCCGCCAGTGTACCATGGCGTTACTGGTGGTTTGCGGCCTGGAGGAGCCCCTGGTGTTGACCCGGGTGGATGGAGGTAAAGAAAATACCGCAGAGGAACGCTAAAAACTTCGCCAACCTCTCCGCCCGCGCGTAACACTTCATCAAGGTCATCTGGTAAAACATCTGGCAGTCCATATAACGGCGGTATTTGTGCTGGCGAAGGGACATATGCAATAGATGGTGCAACAGCTAGCAGGTTACGCGAGAGGTATGCTGGGAAGCGCGCGACATCAACAATAGGGTCGTTTTCTGGAAGCATTGCCGGGAACCCTATTTCCTCAGAAGCCTCACGACGAGCTGCTTCACGAGCAGTCTCTTGTTCCGAGTCGGCCTTGCCACCGGGTAGAGCCACATGCCCCGAAAAAGACGACAGATGTGCCGCACGCGTTGTTAAAACAGTCGACAGTTCAACTCGGTTTGTGATTGGATTCTTTGTTTCAAAGAGTACAACAAGCACGGCGGCTCGGCGTTTTGCCGGAACCGAGTCCCAAGCAGCAAACGACGGAGTTGGGATCTCTGGATTGGGCACGACCCCATGACCAAAGGCCTGTAGTCTAGTGAGAACGGTTTTAGTTGTTGACGAGATCATTTGAAATGTGAATGTGGCTTTTGCCAATGTGAATGGAAAGAGTTATCTGAATTATATGGATGGAGGCCTTTTGTTACTAACTAGCGTACCCGGTACTAACTAACTAACTAAGCTTTAACTATTTCTGCTACTTCAATCTCAACAGGACTTTTACCCACCGGTAATTCCCCGAAACAATCAAGGTCTCGAGTATGTTACGAACCCGTCACGAACACCAGCCTTCGTGTAGAGTAGCTGTGCACGGTGGTTGAAGACCTGGGTCATCCAGTATACGCTAGGCATACCATGTTCATCGCCGTACTTGTAAATAGCTTCAATTAGCTTGCGACCAACACCGCCACAGCGGACCGATTCATCGACAAACAAATCGTTCAAGTAGATGCGGTCTTCAACAGCCCATGTGTTTCGGTGCCACAGGAAATTGGCAAACCCAATAAGCTTGTGGGTTTCGTCGTCTTCGGCCACAAAACAAGCCATGGGCTCCTTGTCATCAAGAAAACGTGCAAAAGTCGTGTCAGTGACAGTATCAGGTAAATCGGATGGAATACCAGTCGACGCATAAAATTTAAGGTACTTGTGCCAAAGCTCCACCCATTGGGGTTTATCTGCTTCAGTGATTAAACGGATGGTGGCAGTCATTTTGGGCGTTGTGGTTGTAGTTGTTATTATTATTTTATTATGGAGATAAAGTGATGATAGTAGATTGAAAGATTGAAATTTGAGAAATGAAAATGAAAATGAAAATGAAAATTAAAAAAAAAAAAAAAGATAAACTAATTTTAAAACTTCTTGCAAATTTGATAACCTTCAAAGTCCTTATATACCTCTCGAACTCCTGTCGGCTAGACCTGTCGCCGATGCTTTTTTCCTACCCTGGGTCCCGAATAGTCGCCTCGAGTTAACAATTGTTTGGTTTGTTATCTGCCGTGTAAGATGTAACTTACATACTGCCCTGCTGCTTTTGCATACTAAACTTCTCACCACCACCATATCCCTCACCCTCACTCCTAAAAAAAAATCCCCCGTTCCTTAATCCGTCCCTTCATAATGCTGCTGCTGCCTCTACGCCGTCCGCCATCAAGATCGTCCAAGATACCATTGCGCTCCTTATCTACACTGCCTTCCAGTCTCCTGACTCGTCTCAAGGTTCAGTTTCCTGATACCCGCGCTGCCAACGGCTTTCTCCATGCTCGCATTAATCTTCTTCTCGCTAACGATCCTGCTGTTCGTGTCGCTATTGTTCCGCTTCCCGGAACCTCTCGTAAAGCCATTGCACGTAACTTAGACGTGGCTCTGGCTGATCCACTTGCTACCGACCAAGTCTGGCGTGATGCCATCCGTGATCGTAACCTTGCCAAAAACACTTTGGTCCGGCACGCGCGCGAGTATAATGCAGCTCCTATCACGCATAATTCCATTGTTGAATACGAAGTCCCCTTAACGGTTCCACGCGAAGGACTTATTCCGGAAAATACACCCGAAGAAAATGTGCCTGAAGTTTTGTCGGAGGCCTCTCAGCGTATTGCCATTCTCGAGGCTACCTCTGCAGCAGATTCACTTGACCATATCCTACGTTGTCATCGTGTTGTATATATTACTTCCGACGTAAAAGATGCAGAATTAGCTGCCCGCTGGCCAGACAAATATTTGTTTCCAGGCACTGAAGCATTGCCATCACTAGTTCTCGTCGACTATTCAGCAGAAAAGCGCAAGTATACCGCTGATTCCACCATCAAGGCGCTGCCATTCCCTATCGTATCCTCAGAAAGCGCAGATGAAGCCAATACCCTGTTGCGTAAAAGCCCGCAGAATGTTGATCAGTACCTTGCTCTCCACGCTCGCGCTAACACACAGGCTATTAACTCTGCTCTTTTCGCATATCCCCCAGCTGGGTCAACCGTTCTTTCAGGGAAAGTCCCCGAGGTCAAGTCGCTAAGCGACATTGCTAATCTTGCTAATGCTCAGCACACTTTGGCACAGACTGTGCTGGCATCGACACGTGCTATTGTAGATGCAGAGGAGCAAGTCACTCAAGCTGTGGCTGCAGAAGGTGCCGAAATGGCCCGCCGCAGAGCTGCGTGGTCAGCAGAAGCTCACACTGAACTCCAAACAAGTCTTGCTGAGCATCTCACAAGTCTTTTCGGCAACGGTCCCACGCCTATGCCCAACACCATTCCCTGGTACAAATTGTATTGGCGTGTCGATGATATCTTTAGTACAGTTGACGAGACCTTTTTACGCTACTATTTCCTTCCGCGTGCTGAGGACCGGTTCAAGTACCTCTGCGGCCGTGTCGACCAATTTGCGGATCTTCACCAGTTCCCCTCAGAAAAGGAGGCCCAAGTGGTTGAGCAAGCAGCATTAGACAGCATCACAACTCTTCCTGATGAGACTAAGCCTACACCCACAATATCGTCACCTTCTGTTCCTGACGTGTTTGGGAGGGCGCGGCGCACTCTTTTGGAAACAGCAGGCGCGCAGCTCCACAATTCGGGTCTACGAGCACTCCTGACCAACCTTGTGGGTGTCCAACTTCCGCTTGTTGTGCTGCCGCTTACTGCAGTCTACGGGTTAGATTACTGCTCGCTCTATGCTGCTGGCTCGGTCATGGCGCTTGGCGTTGTTGTTGGTGCGGCAAGGATACAGCGTGCGTGGGCCCGTGCAGCTGCCCAGTTCACGACCCAAGTCACAGAAACTGCACGTGCAACAATTGCTGAAGCTGAAAAAGAACTATGGGGCAAATGGGATGCTCGTGTCGAGGCCCAGCGTAAGGTCTCTGGTCATCGTCGTGAAACAGTAAGCGAGCTCGAAAAGCTTTTAAAATAGATTTTGAAAACTAAAAATATTTGTATGTATATATATTTAAAAAAAAATAAAATATCCAGTTCAAGGTCTCTTGTAGGTAAGAAAGCCATCGCGAATACCAACCTTGGTGTAGAGCAGCTGTGCGCGGTGATTGAATTCTTGGGTACGCCAGTAGACCGTAGGCATCCCGTGTTCGTCACCATATTTGTACACGGCCTCAATAAGCTTGCGGCCTACACCGCCACAGCGAATATTTTCATCAACATATAGGTCATTAAGGTAGATTTTGTCCTCGATTGCCCAAGTGTTTCGGTGCCAGAGAATGTGTGCAAAACCAACAAGGGTTTTTGAAGACTCGTCCTCGGCCACAAGGCACGCCATGGGCTCCGAATCGTCCAAAAAGCGGGAAAAGGTCGTGTTTGTCACAGTATCTGGAACATGCTCGGCTGCCTTGTTTCCAGTAGAAGCATAGAACTCGAGGTATTTTTTCCAGAGAACAAGCCATTGGGGCTTGTCGGAAGCAGTAACTAATCTGACGATGGTCATTGTTTGTTGATAATTATATGCTTTATGGTTATGAGAGCTAATTCAATGGTGTATACAATAGTTGATTACTAAAAGTAGAAAGCAATTTAGGTATATATACAAAAAAAAAAACAGAAATTCTGGGGAAAAGAACCCTGATATTTATACTAACATTTTTTTTTATTAACATCGAAATAAATAGCCGCCCAATGACTCCAAAATAAGTTCCTTCAAAAGTGCTATCAAAACTCTTTGATTATTAGAAAAAACGATTATAAAATTAGTTAGTTTAATGATTCTTAGCCGCCATTATGACTCCCCTAAGTTTGTTTACCCGGGTATACTCAATGACTCACAAGTAACTTCTATGAAGTATTTTGCTCTGCAATTCCACTATGCTATACAATTATTTAAAAGTTATGAACTAAAACACATTCTTGGGGGGCAACCGAATTGCAAACTCGTCGCCGCTTTGTGTCAGGTATCGCACCCATGGCAGTGCCTGATATTGCAGACGTGCTTCCTCTACCTTGAGGTAGCGCACCTGTAGTCCAGACACCGCAAAGTATGGAATGTCAAACTTGACGCGCACAGGCTGGTTCTTGATTCGTGTCAATGTTGCTGTTCGGTAAGCGTTAGCAGAATCCGTTTGTGATGCACCAGATGTGAGCTGTTCGTCGTTGTCGTCAAATTCACCTGCCAGAGACGATAGAGATACCTGTGCCTTCATCTTGTATTCTTGACCGCCGGGGAAATCCTTAATCTTCCACACAACTGCGTTTAGCTCTGGCGCGTAAATCACCGTACCAGCCGTTGTTTTAAACCGCGGTGAATCCGCGTCGCGAGGAACCGGAATTTGTACCTCAACCTGCGTTGCTGTCGACCGTTTACGAAACTGAGATTTGACTGTCACGTTAATAATAGCTCGCGAGTGCGACTTAAGATCCACTGTTGCGTCAACCGCAAACAAGGGTCTTTGGGACACATTTGATACACGATACGTCAATAAATCAAACTTTCCATCTGGTGGAGTAAACATAATAGTGCGATCACTTTCAAACTGATCCAGCTGCACACATTGGTGAAATTTAATATCCTCCATGTGCACCTGCTTACTGCCAATTTTTTTGCGTGGCCGTGATGTTTGCGAATGGTCAACTCCTTCCTCTTCTTCTTTCTTTTGTTGCTCTAATATCTTCTTGTCCACATCATTAAGTCCTAGTTTCAGCACAGGCATGCCTGAGAGATATGCATTGATAACAACCTTTCCTTGAACATCGTTGCGGATGATTTTTCCATCTGCTCCAAGCAAAAAGTCCACAGATTCGATAACATCCAAAAAGAGTTCATTCTTCTTGTAAAAAATACCCTCAGGACGCCATGAGACGGAATTCGTAACAATTGAAGAGGCTGATGCCGATGCTGGATGCGAATCTTGTGTAATATACTCTTGAAGCACCTTGTAGTCTGAAATTTGGGGATGACCAAAGTCCATCATCTCATCCAACAGTTCGTATATAATGACAAAGTTGTCTCGGATTGTTTCTTCATCCAAAGCGTTGAGGTATTGAATGAGAGTTTGCACGAGTTGATGCAAGAAAAACAATACAGCACTTGCATTGGTATTCTGTTTGGACAATGCCAGTACATAAATGTCACTGTGTGTGATGAAAAGGTAATTTATGCCATTATGATTGATACACGGAGGAACAGCTGTAGAATGATGCTGAGCTTCTGTCAGCAAACTTGGGAAAGCGTCAATAGCGGAGGTTATGGGAACGTCGCCGCGGTAGTTGCGTGACAACAAAGGCTTGCCCTTTGAGTCGAGAAAAAAAATTGCAGAGACAGTCATATTTATATAATAATAGAAAAAGTATTATTTATGTATTATTTGGTCAGTTGAAAAAATAATGAATCGGCCTTCTTGGCCATTTTAATGTCCTTATCGGATATGCTATGCTCGTCGTCTGTGTGCAACTCAAGCGTCACGACGTTATACTTCGTGGCAATGTGGGGATGGTGCTGGGCACGGTGCGAGTAAAGAGCAAGCTGCTGAAGAAAAGCCCACGTTGGAAGGAAACCGTTAGCAAAGGTGAAGGTCTTGGAAAGCGTTTGGGAGCCAGCGTTGTAGAACCACCCGGCAGAAATGATTTGAGAGAGTTGTGGTGGAGGCATTTTCAGTACTGAAGAAACTGGCGGCTGTGATATTGTTTTTTTTTTTTTTTTTTTTCAGATGAGGTGGCATATTTCACCTAATTAGATGCACTATAATGTAACTATTAAGTAATTAGCTATATATATAGCTATAATAAACTCACTACAATTTGGCACGAACATCGCCATACACAATCAACTTATTAATCTGCTCATCGGGCCCAACATACAAGCTGCTTCGATCAAATGCCGAGCGTGACAGGTCCCGGAGCACCCAACGTGTTGCAGCCTCTAATGCTACAGAATCGCCTACTACATCGCCAGTTACCTGTCGTGCGGCATCGGAAACCAGTAGCACTGAAATGAGAATCTCTGCGAGCTGGAACACATATTCGCGTGCATGCTGGCTCAGCATTCCAGCTGAAACATCAATAGTTCCATTGCCACTCGACCCATCAACCATAGCAAACCATGAAGCAAGATCATCAGAAGTTCGGCGCTTAAGTTTTGCCAAAACTTGCGATTGAGACCCGCTCGTATTATTAGGACTCACAAGGCTAGGTGCTGATGCCTCTGGCTGTCGCTCATGTTCTGGAACATCTTCAATATTCCCCAACCGATCGTTGAAGAAATCACTAAGAGCATCTGCTACTCCTTTGGAGTTGTTCATCAAAAATCGTACAAAGTCATCTGAAAGCACGTTGGTGGTGCCCTCCCAAATGGTATTGACCTGGTTGTCGCGAAGCAACTTGCCAATATTAAATTCCATGTCAAACTCAAGATATCCAACACCACCTAACGCTTCCATACATTCGGAAATTCCACCAGTTGTACGCTTGCAATTGTAGGCTTTAGCGATGCCTGGAACCACACGTGCAAGAGTCAGCTCTGAGACACTGGCTTTTCCAGCTTCTACAGCACCAAGCAACTGGCACGCGTAAAAGCCCAAAAAGTTCAAACCACGTAACAAAATTGTCTGCTCCGCAAGACCCTTAACGTGACTCGGAATTTCGCACAGTTTTCGACCAAACACCTTGCGCACTCTAGAGTACTCACGTGCGATGCTCAACGCTCGTGCCATGTTGCCAGTTGATCCAACAGCGCTGTATACACGTGTAATGTTGAGCACATTAGCAATGGCTACAACTCCACGTCCACGATCTCCAATCAGCTCACCGTTCACTTCACGTAGTTCAAGCTCTGCTGTCGGTAATGCCTTGGTTCCAAATTTGCGCTTGAGTCTGTTCATGACAATTTTTCCGGAGCGCACATTCTCAGTCACAGGAACTAAAAAGCAACTCAAGCGCTTGTCGTCACCAATGCGTGCAAGCGTGATAGTCACCTGCGAGTCGGTTGCACTTGAAAACCACTTAAACCCGCTCAATTTGTACTGTTTAGACCCGGACTGTGTATCAGTCTCGGCAACTGTCTCTGTATTAGACACGTCTGATCCACCAGGTCGTTCCGTCATCCACTGACCGGATGTCCATGAATATTCCGGGTCTCGACTAGACAATCTCTTATAGTACTCGTCACCAGACGCTTCAAACGGGCCCATAAGCTGACATACACGAGCACAACCGTCCGTCATGGCAAACGGACAAGTTACCATGGCTGAGGATGGCGAAAACAGGTAGTGTTTGGCGAAACCGACAATGCGTGCAAACTCGCGCGGGTACTCTCCATCGTAAAACGTAGCAAGTAGGCCCTCACGCACGCCAAATTCCTTAAGCCGTCGCCAGCCTTCACTTGTGATGAGCTTGTTACGTGGGTGACCCCACAAGTCTTGTTGCTCGATATAGGGCAGATTTGTTTCAGCATCCTCCATCCACTCAAAAACTTCTGGTGTAATAATTTTGTCACCAAATGGGACCAGCTCTTGTGTTGCATGTTCCAGCACGGCTTTTGGCAAAAAGTCTATCACTAGTCAGATCCAAAACAGAGACTCTATATTTTTGAATTTCACTTACAGTCCAAGGCGCGTAAGATGTTAGAATCCGTAGTAAATTGATTACGAAGGGTAGGCCTTTCTTGAAAAAACCCTGTTGTTGCTGTAGCTGGCTTCATTTTGAAAAGTGATGATAATAGAAAGCTTTGTATGATGATTGATGATTGATGATTGAGGAGAAAGAAAAAATCCAAAGGAGGGGATCCTGGCTGCTATTTATTCTTTCTAAACCATCCTCGGTTTTTATGAAATGTGGGGGTTTGCTGGTGTTTATTACAAAGAAAAAATAAATCTAATATGTAAAGTCATTCATATTAGATTGATTCACACACTCTTTTCAAAAATCTATTTCATCCTTAAAAAGTAGTATTCTTTAAAAAAAAAAGAGGAAAAAGTAAAAAAAAAAAAAAAAAGGTAAAGGTTGTACCACAACATAATTCTAAATCCACCCATCAAAATTGTCGGCGTACATGTCAATATCACCAAGCCGTTGGTCAAACTGGTAAAATGGGTCCGTGGAGTTAAGCATAGCATTCATACTCCTCTCCATTAATTTTGGTTCAAACTTACGCTGTATTTTAATATCAAAAACAACAGCAACGACCAAACCGTAAAACAAGCCGGAAACTAACTCAATCGACGTGTATTTGTTGGGAATTTGTGGAATAATGCTGTAATCATTATCTTCAGTGTCATCATATTCATCATATTCATCATATTCATCATATTCATCATATTCATTCCCAATGTGGTAATGCTTACACACATTCAGGTTGTGTTTTTCATCCGGATGCTTTAAGGTGGGCATATTAAACGGATTAAGAGGGGTGTACAGCATCACTTGTTTGAGTGTCTTATGTGTTGCCAGCAACAATTCTAAACGCGGTGATAAATAAAACCGGCTATTGGGTTTTATTGCAAAGTATTCCAAAGTCTTTACAGACTGAAGAGAATAAAATAAAGACTCGTAAATGCAAATATCACAAAATCTCTTGATAACTCCATCTTTAACATTGTAGTTACCAACAGTGTCCAGAACCTTAAGCGGATTCTTAACAAGGTTGATAATATTATCGTTCAGAACGTGTCTAAATGTACCTGAATCAATAGAACCGTCCAAAGTTTTTATTTCAGAAGAAGTACCAAACTTTTCATAAAAATAATTAGCCAAATTTATTAGGTCTTCATCAAAAAGTTGTGGTCGATATTCTGGTGCAAGATGAAAAAACGGACGCATATGTTCACGTACTTCTCTAAAGAGTGGATTTAGAATCGAGTCGCAAGTGTATTCATCGTTACGAAAGACGTAACCACATGATTGTCTGTCATTTATGGTAAGTCTTTTGAGTTTAGCCATGAACATCACACAGCCAACAAATTTCGGGTCGTAAGTGGGCAAAAAGGCATCTCGAATGGACAATTCCAGCATTGTCAGGTTCTCGGCGAAACAGATCTTATTCATCAAGCTGGCTTCCCACTGAACTTTAAGTGCGACACTAACAAAAGTTGTATTAGGTATTCTAACATAATCAAACAAGTGATTAAATACTTGGAATCCCACAGTTGATTTTATGCTCATATGTGTGATAAAAGGGATCCAAACCAATGGCTTAATAGGAATTTGTGATGTGTTTGGCATAAAATATAGTTCTTTAGAGGGAAGGGGAACTTCATAATATTCGAATGGGACCTCCAACTGTGTCACTATAGTGTTAAATCTTATATGGCAGGTCTTTAGGCGAGGAAACTGAAAAGTAGAAAAGTCGAATATAGTTTGTTCAAGCATTAATGTATTTCCCTTCATCCAAACGTGAAATTTGACAGATAGTGATGTTAAGCATGGTGCTAAAGACAAGGATCTCATAATTTGGGAAAAGTTATGGCGATCGACATGACATACAGAAATATTTGTCAAGTTTGCAAAATAATCCATATGGTAATGCAGGCTGGGAAAACGGAACTCTCCGTCATGAGAAATCCGAAAGTATTTTCTAAGCGGGTAAAGAGATTCACTTATAAACTGATCGCTATACTGTTTAACAACTAAGTTAATGTTTAGAAATGACTCTCCTTCTATAGAATCTGGAAAGGATAATATCGAGTTGTAGAATGTGGAATTAAAAAGGTTATTATTAATGTGAAAAAAAGGGTGATATAAGAGGTAGATCTTTTGTACTGCTGAAAAAGCTATTCGGTCAAATGACGATTCAAAAAGTTCCTGAATAGAGTTATCTTCAAATGAGAGAATTCCCGTCATATATATTTCGCGAACGCTGTGATTAAAAAACCAGCTATACCTGTTGGGTCGTAATAAGACCGCTAGCGGAATATTTCGTACCTGTGCATGTTCTCCGTAGTCTGTTTTTCCTGAAACCACTTTACAGCAGCGCCAGGATTCCGCTCGATAAAATGTTTGAAGTTTTGAACAACAGTGGCTTAAGCGCTTGCAGTCCAAAGATGAGATGAACTGAGTGATTTCATGATGAACGTCTGTTGGTAGGCCCTCTAGTGTGAGAACCATTTTTTCATTATTCTTGGGTGTATCTGACTAATCAAGATAAGAAAGATGTATAAAAGAACGTGGCCCTTTAAAATTTATTTGAATATATATATATATAAATATGGAAATGATTATCTTTAAATAAAAAAATGGAGATGGTAAATAAAAAATGGTAATATTGAAAATGGATAAAAGGAAGAGGGATTTTGGTGAGAGGAGCTTTTTCGGTGGTAGCAATAAAGGGAAATTAAAATATTTTATACTATAAATAATACATGTCCCCCCAAAATATATATCGTCGCATCCATTTTTTTTCTTTTTTTAAAGCAAGTGTTTATTCATAGGTTTATGATTATGCTATTTAACTTTAAATCTTTTGGCGAAACCGTTGTGGCAAATTTTTATTTGGGACATTATTAACCATCAGGAATAAATATCCTCGAAAAATTAGAAAAGTGATATTTCAAATATTTGCAACTTTAACAACAAGCCTTTATTACTAGGTACTTTTATCCATAATTTCTTTTTGAGGTTGTGAATCTTCTCGAGTTAAACATTGCTTTTGACCTTGGGATAGAAAATGATATCAGGAAATATTTTTAAATCGGACTTTTTTTTTTCAAAAACTTCATCTCTGATCCAGTCCCTCCTGGCATAGATAGACTAATATACTTCCATTTTCCTAGTCATTTCATTTCATATCAACCAAACTAAATATTAGCTGAAATTTTCTTCGGTTGCATGCTTTTTTTTTTTTTTTTTTTTTTTTTCATTTCATGGATTATCCATACTAAAACGGGACGAAACAGTTTTTAACTGACACCTACATTTTTCCATTATGAAAAAAAAAACTCATGCTTTCTTGTAGAAAGCCTTCAAACATACATACTGGTAATTACCATTGATCAAAGGCTGATACGAAAGCAAAATTTACGTGGTAAAAATATTTCTCCAGCACTATTAGGAGTCGCTTTAAACATGGGCTATGGATATCCGAGCTTGGCTCCAAATAGAAGTGACTGAAGCATGCTTTCAATGATTGAATTATATCCAAATTACATAAAAAAAGGGAATTCAATTAATTCAGTTACTTTTTCCGACTTATAATGAAGAGCAGTGATTTTTTATCAGAAATTTGAAAATTAGATTTCTTGCCAACAAGGGTTCAGATAAGATTCTACCCGGACCATCGGAATATTGAAATTTCTTAAACTTGATCTAGGTGGTTTGGGGCTGGAAAATGAACTCGAAAATATCACCAATAATTTTTTCCTTATCTTCTAGGTTTTCTTTAGTTTTTTTTTCTAAAAAAACACAGACACATAATTTTTGATTATATCATTTTCTTTGTCAAATTATTTAAAATTTAAAAAATCCGGAATCCAATTTCATTTTGAAATATTGATACTTGTAACAACATATTTACCCCTCTAATTATCTAGTTACACTTTTCTAGAAAAATGGCATTTTGTTACAAAGGATTGTAACATATTGCATTTTGAGATGAAAAAAATTTCAAATGGGGCTTTTAAAATATTGTTAAAAAAAATCAAATCAAAGTTTATAGATGTACCCATGTTAAGAATAAGTCATCGTAGTTTATCTCGATGCTATATTAAATATCCATTAAATTTATTTAAATTCTCTTTACTCAGAAAAATGTCTTCTTTTTATGAATCATGGTCTAAAGATCAATTGATAGCTCGTATCCAACAACTAGAAGTTGCAAACAACTTGGCAGGGCCACCTCAGTCAGTGTCTATTCCTGCCATTCAAACTCCAAACTCCAAAGATACCAATGAAGTCATTGAGGCTACAGTCACAAAGAAAAAAAAATCTTTTGACTACTCTAAATTTTCAACACGCAGAATTGCCATTCGTTTTGCCTATCTTGGTTGGAATTACAATGGTCTGGCAGTCCAAATCAATACTGATGTGCCCACTGTTGAGGGCCACATTCTGGCAGCTTTACACAAAACTAAACTTATTCCTTCTATAGACCCAAATGATTGTGAATTTTCGCGCTGTGGCCGAACAGACAAAGGCGTGTCAGCTCTTCGACAAGTCATTTCATTAAGAGTCCGGTCTCTATTAACACCTGAGCAACAAACGGATTCTGCCAATGATAATAAGGAAATAGATTATCTGCATATTCTCAACCAACTTTTACCAGATGATATTCGACTATACGAGATTTGCCTGCAACCACCAGAGGGGTTTGATGCAAGATTTTCCTGTCTTTATCGACATTACAAGTACTTTTTCCACAATAACAATAAACTTAATTTATCAAAAATGCTTGCTGCTGCAAAAAGCTTTGAGGGGGTACACGATTTTAGAAATTTTTGCAAAGTAGATGGATCAAAGCAAATTTCAAACTTTAAGCGCGAAATCTTATCAGCTTCTATCGTTAAGGTTAGCCAGTGTGACGACGACAATTCTCTCTATTGTTTCGATCTGAAGGGCACCGCGTTTCTTTGGCATCAAGTCCGCTCTATGGTCGCCATCCTATTTCTTGTGGGCCAAGAGCTAGAGGCTCCCGAAGTGATTCAAACTCTCTTGGATGTGGAAAACACCCCCCGGCGTCCAGCTTACGAAATGGCCGCGGACATTCCATTAGTTCTTTACGATTGCGGGTTCCCGGAAATGCCATGGAAATCTTTCAAAAATGAAGATTCATTACAGCGGCTCCAAGATAGGTTATATTTTATGTGGCACTCCACATGGATGAAACTCACAATGGCTTCTGTAATGCGTGAAATGATCCAAAACTCGGCCCACCCCTCTTATGGAGCGCCAAGTAATCATGAATCACACAGAATCGTTGTTAATTTGGGAGATGGTAAGGGTAAGAACTTAACCAAGTATGTCCTACTTTCAAAGCGCGAAACCCTTGAGCCTCCTGAGGTGGTTAATGAACGATGGTTGCGCAGAAAAGCTGACAAGAACAAGACAGAGTGAAACTAGATTTATAAAAATATAATTTATCACGTGACTTAATAATTATGTGAGTTTGTTTTGTAACAATGATTTGTGGCCGTGTCATCTTTTTTTTTTTACAAGCACTTTTTGTTCACTCCCACCTATTTCTTTCATCACAAAATATAACAATATACCTAGCACTCAACCTTCACATTTCAACTTAGCTTGTTATAATGAGTAAGTAGGCCTGAGGATTCTTTAAAATACATGTTTACCTAATAATTTTTTTTATCAGCTCTTCGACCTTTGGATGCTTGGATAACTGAGCGCAGAATTGTACGCACTCTTAATCTCTCTACCCTCAAAGGCAGCAAAATAGGTATCTATGCCAACAACTACATTGATTCAATTGTCCGAAGTAATTCAGAGCCTCTGGTACAGGCATTAGGTGGCGTTCCCTTTAGTCTTTTAGACCATGTGGCAGCAGACTTAGCTGCTTTTCAAGCCAATGGAATTACACCGCTTTTTGTTTTTGATGGTTTGTCGGTCAACTCTCAGCGACCAGTTACTACTGACAGCTCCAAACGCGAAACAACATACACACCATTTGCTTCTTCCAGTAATAGCATTGTCTCCGAAATTTCTTCTACTTTACATAAACGAAACCAAGCCTGGGATGACTACGAAAAAGGCCAAGCCGAACAAGCTGTTCGAGATTTTGAGCAAGTCACTGACCTCTGTTTTGACGCTAAAAAACAATTCGGTGTTAGAACTCTTTTCAACTTTTTTAACCAGCGAGAGCCTTCTGTTGAATTTGTTGTTGCTCCTTACACTGCATCTGCACAACTTATTTACTTTCAATCCGAGGGTTATATTGATGCAATCTACGGCTCTTACGATGTGATGCTTTATGCTCAAACAGATCGCCTTATTACCAATATCGATTCCCGCGGGAATGGGGGCCATGGAAACTTTTCCTGGATTTCTAAGCGTATGTTTATTTATGACCTTGGAATTTCCCATGAACAGTTTGTCGAGGCTTGCATCATTTCTGGCTCTGTTGGCTTTGCACCATACTCCAATCTTTTATACCCTCCCATTAGCCAGCAACTCCTTTCTAGTGTTCCTGGTGGCCCAGCTGCTGCATCTGCTGCCATTGCATCCGCTGGCTCTGCTGTTGCCGCTGGTCTTTACGCTGCCTCGGCTCCATTTAAGCTGGCACTTGATTATGTTAGTACTGGCCCAATCTCTATCTTCCCTACTATAGCTGCTTACTCTGATCAACAAGAAGCTGCTCTTTCTGCAAACAAAGAAAAGTATGTCATTAAGTTTCAAAAAGCATATGCAACAATACTTTACCAGCCTGTTTTAAAAGAAAATGGAAAAGTCGAGCCTATTCCTTCTGAAGATGAATGGCCCAGTGATATTCATGAGTTTGTTGGTCAACGTCTGCCTGATGAAATTTACTTTTACTTGTCAAAGGGGCTTGTTGGACCTGAGATTCTTAATGCTTTGACTTCTGGGTACCTCTTTGAGCCTGCTCCACTAGACGGTGGGCGTCAGCTTTCATATCGCAAATTTGTAACGAATATTCACAATGAGGTTCAAAGCAAGTCTATTAATTTCTTGGCTCAAATTCTTCACCGTTATTTTCAACATAGACCAATCAAAAATGTTGTTTGGTATGATTTATCTCAAGACCAAGTTGTTCGTAAAATACCCACGTCTTTACTTCATCAAACCCAAGGCTGGAAAGTTACTAGGGAAATCACTGAGGGAAAATATGCTTCTCAAAAAACTTTGAAGTATAAGTCACAGTTAGCCAAGCTAATCTGCCCCTTTTTTTTGATTGATGACGATTCTGAGGAAGAACTTCAAGCTTTTATTACTGCAACTGTCTTTAAAAAAAAATACGTTCCTTCAATCACACCTGTCTCTACCCCACCTTTGCCTTCCTCAACTGCTTCTCCAGCTTCGGGTACGCCTACAACAGCGCCTGCTACTACTGCATCGCCTGCTCCTTCTACTGGTGCCCCACCAGTTACTACATATCCTTCTCCAGTTCCACCTGTGTATTCGACAGTTGAAGAGCTTGTTTCCAATAGTATATGGCGAGTTTTACAGGCAATCGGCCTTTTCAACAATGAACATAACCTGACTCCTTGGGGTAAGGTTATTGCCAAAACTTTGAATCTTTTAGAAACAAATGAACGGTTTAAAGATCATGCTCAGTCTCTTGCTGAGCCTCTCACATTAGCTCTATTGCTGATTCGAGACGGATTTCTGAATGCAACTAAAACCGAACCTGAGTACACCGGCGGACCTGATAGTCATGCTCCTGCCGATATCCAAGCACACGTGTTACTTTTGAGCAGAGTTGCTTCTTTTGTTTCACTTAGACATAATCCTGTCGGTTTTGCTGGACCGTTGTCTCGCACAATTTTGGCTTTTAATTCAACAATAACTCGCGAATACTCTGCTTACCGCCAGCTTGTAGAAGCCGCACTTGTTGCAATTCTTGCGACTGGTGAAGTTGATAGATTTAAGTTGACCAGTGCAAAGTATCCTGCTGAAGATGGAAACACTGAGCCTTCCACAAAAGTTTGGGGTAGCATTAGTTCTTATTTGCCATTTTCTCTTGCTCCCAATTGTGGAGCTGGTGTTGCCATGAAACTTTACCTTGATAGAGCCACTGGTTCTACTACCACCACTGCAGCTACTGCTTCTACAACAAAAGCTGCTGACGAGAAGCCAAATACTAGCGACAGCTCGACTAGCACTGCAACAGTTAATTCTACATCTGGACCTTTTGTCAAGGTTGCCACACTTGACGATCTTCGTGGCATGTTTAAGCAGGCAGTCGATGTTGAAGGAGATCTTTCTGTTGCTTTCGTTTTGTGGAAGGTCCTTTACCAAGGTGTTTTGGACGCAGAAGCGAATGGTTTGTTATCAACATCAGCTTCTAGACCTTTTCACTTGGCTAACACTTGGATTGAACCTTTTGTGCTTTAATTTTTTTTTTTTTTTTTTTGGATACTTTAAACTAAAGTCTATTAAGATGACTCCGTTTTTTTTTTGTTATACCACATCTCAGTTTTTCTCGTGAAAATTAAAAAAAAACACTATTTCTTGAATGACAAACGTTAGACTTTTTTTTTTTTTTTTTTTTTTTAATTTGAATATAATTCTGTTATAAAATTATACCAAATTTCTGGATGCCTAGATATGACACCTCAAGGCTTTGGATTGATATACTTCACTAGAAGTTACCTTAATGTTTAGTTTTTAATCTAAGAAGTATTTTAAGTGATGGTTATTCCAGTTACTAATCCTCGAATTATCTATGAAGAGGATATTTTCTTTTAATAAGCATATTTGCGTAATATCTTTCTAGCGTTTGAATTTCTAATCATTGACCAATCCAAAATATATATATATATATATATGAATTGTTATTAATATCTTAAATAAAGTTAGTAACTAACTTTTCCACTTTCAATATAAATAAAATGACAATTAAGCAAGTTAGTTGAGGCGGTTTATTTTGAACTACAGACAACATTGAACTCCAAATAATATATTATAATTTTTACAGTGCATTGAGTCTATACATAGACAATAGCTTAAAATATGGAATCAGGTTTGTACTATTTCAAAATTCTCTTATTATTGCAGGAAATACTAGACTGAAAACACTTAGTGCACTATAGCACTTAACTAAGTGCCAGCTTTTAAATAGTTTTTCAAATTACTTTATTTACAATCGATAGTTAACTATTAATTGAACCGGGTAACACTAAAAAATGTAGTAAGTATGCTAGGTATTTAAATCACCTTATAGTGGTTTAAAGCATGTCAAGAATAGTTCAGTTGATATTCGGTTTAAAATAATATTCAATATGATACCATATTTTGATGTTAAATTTTGTAAAAATTTATAAACTTTATATAATAAAATTCATGTGGTTAAGCGAAGTTCAATTCCAAGATTAATACACCAAGTGTGCTAACAATAGAATCTCATATGGAAAAAAAATATTCCAATTTCTAGTTAGATAATCATCCCAATTAAATTTTTTAAAACTAAGAAATCAGACAGTTATTTGAATTATCCAGAGTTTCTTTCCGGGTGCAACAACATTTACTAGCTCATTCATTAATAAACGGTAATTGGTTCAAGATTTTAAAAAGCTCTTCAATTTTTATAAATTCATCATTTAATGAAAGAAATCAACAAATTTTAAAACAAAAAGCCGATATATTGGCATTTATTATAAGATCAAGTTTTTTTAAGGCGGGTAATAGCTTTTACACTAGTAGTGTGGGGATATTAGTATGCTTAAATCTCTTCTGAGTAACAAGCATAAAGAGGAACTTTTTTGTAAATTCAGTTTCAATAAAATACGAAAAAATATAATTTTTTGTTTGAAATGGAATCTTACTAATTAATAATTGATTTTAAATATCAAGAAATTGGAGGTGCTTTTTAGTACAAAGAATACAAAAATTAACCGATAATTTTGTTAATTACATCACATTGTGAAATTTACAAGTTTTGCTTTTCTGCTTTTTAGTTCCGAAAGTGGGTCCTGATAAATAATTTAATTATAAACAACCAAACCTTCCCAACTTATCTCCACTTGTCTTCATCAACGCTGTATTTGTATTTCTTAATCCCTCCAAGCAGAGATAAAGCTTACAATCTCTTGTAAGCCAGTTTTTTGTTTTATAACAATTATTGTTTGTTTGTTTGTTTGTTTTTATTCAAGGGTTATAGAACTATATAACATCAGCATCTGCGCTATCCTTTTATTGTCTGACTATGTGACTTGCCGGTTTTCATTTGTACCTTTTTAGTACGGGTGGTTTCTGTTCTGTGCGTCTCCGGTAGCCCGGAAGATGGGCCCTGATGCCAGCTTACGAGGAACAGGGGGAACCAGTCTGTCGGTCCCAAAACCTTCCCAACCCATTTCCACTTATCTTCACGGACGCCCATGTATTTCTTAATCTCTTCCGTCAGAGATACGGTCCGCAATCACCTGCAGGCTATTTAGACTGTACGGAAGAGTCGGCATTCCTGTAACCAGGGTAGCCTATGGTTTTAAGTTTAGGTGTATACTCCCGTACACATCCTCAGGAAAAGGGGGTATTCTGGGAATCGAACCCAGTATCTTCCGCTATCGAGCGAACGTGTTACCCTTTACACCATCCAGCCCTTTCCCCTAGATTTGAATCTTGTTTGTTTGTTTGTTTTTATTCAAGGGTTATAGAATTATATAACATCAGCATCTGCGCTATCCTTCTTGTCCATACTATATATTTTTTCATTTTAATAATAAACTTTTAATTTTGGCTTCAACATTGCATCTCCAACAGCCCGAAAATAAGTCCTGATGCCAGCTTACGAGGAACAGGGGGTTAAAATAACCAAACCTTCCCAACCTATCTCCACTTGTCTTCATCAACGCTGTAATTGTATTTCTTAATCCCTCCAAGCAGAGATAAAGCTTACAATCTCTTGTAAGCCAGTTAAACTGTTTAAGAGAGTCGACATGTCCATCTCTGGAGATATCCGTTTCAGTCCTTTTCTTTCCTCTTCAAGCAAAGGACACTCAACTAAAATGTGATGAACTGTTTCCAGCTCTCCACATTTGCAGTTGTAACTATCCTTTTCAATTCCAAACTTTTTAAACCATGCGCCAAAGTTTCCATGGCCTGTGCGAAATTGAGTAATATTACTCAAGATCCTTCGACTATCTTTCTTCATGATCACTCCCGTAACCATTTTGGAAAGATTATCAGTACATTTCGACTCCACTGTGATATTATGATACCACAGATCCTTACTGCTGTTCCAATACATTTCTTGCCATTCTTCCATTGCTTGTTTCTTCAAAATTCCAATCGTCTGATTTTGTTGTTGTTTCAGTGTAAGAGGTTCAACCCTCTTGCATTTTCGTTTTTCATCCTTTTTAATCATATAGTCTCTATCATCTTTCGCCAACATGTAAAGCGTGGTTAGCTTTGCAATGGAGATTTCTCAATCAATGTTAACAAATGACCATTAATAGGATTAGTTTTGCTAATATTTAGGTGTAAACGAATAGCTTTTCGTGCCACCATAAATTTTAGCCTAATACTATATGGCATTATACCAGCTTCCTTTTGTAATACCGCAATAGGAGTTGTGCGATAAGCACCAACAATTCTTCTTAAAGCCATGTTCTGCATTACTTCCAACTTGTGGATTTCTCCTTTCAAGATTTTATGATGCCAAATTTCTAAGCCATATTCAACAATTGGTCTCACGCAAGCAATATACAGTGATCTGACTGCAGACCCTCGCATACCTTTTTGCACGCCTCCAAGATGCCAAATAGCGCCAACAGCTTTTCTTGCTTTATTGATTTTATTCAAAATATGAGATTTAAAATCAAGCAGATTGTTCAAAGTAATTCCAAGCAATTTAACTTCCTTCTGGGGTTCACGAAGTTCTCCATTAGGTAAAGTAAGTTGCACTTTTTCATCTTTAGGTTTCACATTTTTTGTAAAATGAATAAAACCCAATTTATCACCCAAATCAATTTTGGTCATTCTTGATTTAGCCCAATTACAACATTTTTCTAATATGTTGCTTAAGCTTTTGGTATTTTCTTCAATTTTACCTTCAACGGTAATAGTCACATCATCAATGAAGCCAAAAGGAGTTCCACCCCATTCTTTAATGGCATGATACATTGGTGTGGAATATATCAAAAAAAGTAGTGGTGAAATAGGTGAGCCTTGCGGAATTCCAGTACTAATTTTTTGCACTGATCCTTTTCTTCGGTCCATGAGCATACTAGCTTCTCTTTCACTTACAAATTGGTACGTCCAGTTTATAAGTGCTTTGGGTAGTTTCATATCCTCCATTGTGTGTGCCAATATATTTCTGTTAACATTATCAAAAGCTCCTTGAATATCAATGAGCATAGCTGAAATTTTTCTTTACTAGTTTCAATTCTTTGGACAAGTTCCAAAACAGCATCAGTAGCACAATAACCTTGTCTTCCCCATATTGCTCTGGTGGAAGTAAGTGTGTTGTAAGTTTGGTCATTCTTTTTGTATAATTTTTCCAGTACTTTAGATGGAATCTTAAGTAAGGAAATTGGTCGGTATGCTCTTGGCTTTGAATAGTCAGGTTTCTTAGGTTTAGGTATAACAACAATAATGCCATGTCTCCAGACTTTTGGGTGGTATCCAAACTTTACACAAGCTTGGAGAAGCTTGAAAAACCTTTCCTTAAAGTCTTTATTTAGCCATGCCATCTTTAAAACTTTGCCAGTAATTCCATCGTCTCCTGGAGCTTTATCATTTGGGGTATCAGCCAATGCAGAGTCAACTTCATCAAACTCTAATTTTGGCCATCGAGAATCGTTATCAATTTCAAACTCTCTATCAAGACCATGATCAATTTCAGGTAGAAGTGCCTTCCATATTTCATGTCTTTTTTCGTCAACAGTAGTAGTGAGAGTTCCATCTTCTTTTCTAATTTGTGGTATAATGGTATCATTGCTTTTTGGATTAATATACTTCAAAATCTTCCAAATGTCATTTCCTTCTAAACTAGACAAATATTTATTCCATTGCTCAGTACTTGCCTCACGCAAACTGTGGTCAAAAATTTTTCTAGCTTTTTTCGCCTCTTCAATTTTTTGTCGTTTCAAAGCCAAAGAAGGTTGTCTTTGACGGGCTTCCCTTTTAGCTTCTAGCGCTTTTTCTAACTTCTCCCTTAATTCTTGATTCCAATAGCGTTTGGACTTTTTCATCACCTTAACTTCCTTCATCGACTTTGCCATTGCTCTTTTTACAACCTCCTCAAGAACTTTAGCTTGGTCATCAATTTGGTCAGTTGATTTTAGAGTTTTGTTATGCACATTAAAATCTTTAATGGCAGAAGAAAGCTCCTTGTCAAACTTTTCCCAATCTGCATTCTTAATATTCAATCTCTTCACCGAAGTAAAAACTTCATCCCCGTTTTTACTCTAGATTTGAATCGTTTGTTTGTTTGTTTGTTTTTATTCAAGGGTTATAGAATTATATAACATCAGCATCTGCGCTATCCTTCTTGTCCATACTATATATTTTTTCATTTTGATAATAAACTTTTAATTTTGGCTTCAACATTGCATCTCCAACAGCCCGAAAATAAGTCCTGATGCCAGCTTACGAGGAACAGGGGGTTAAAATAACCAAACCTTCCCAACCTATCTCCACTTGTCTTCATCAACGCTGTAATTGTATTTCTTAATCCCTCCAAGCAGAGATAAAGCTTACAATCTCTTGTAAGCCAGTTAAACTGTTTAAGAGAGTCGACATGTCCATCTCTGGAGATATCCGTTTCAGTCCTTTTCTTTCCTCTTCAAGCAAAGGACACTCAACTAAAATGTGATGAACTGTTTCCAGCTCTCCACATTTACAGTTGTAACTATCCTTTTCAATTCCAAACTTTTTAAACCATGCGCCAAAGTTGCCATGGCCTGTGCGAAACTGAGTAATATTACTCAAGATCCTTCGACTATCTTTCTTCATGATCACTCCCGTAACCATTTTGGAAAGATTATCAGTACATTTCGACTCCACTGTGATATTATGATACCACAGATCCTTACTGCTGTTCCAATACATTTCTTGCCATTCTTCCATTGCTTGTTTTTTCAAAATTCCAATCGTCTGATTTTGTTGTTGTTTCAGTGTAAGAGGTTCAACCCTCTTGCATTTTCGTTTTTCATCCTTTTTAATCATATAGTCTCTATCATCTTTCGCCAACATGTAAAGCGTGGTTAGCTTTGCAATTGGAGATTTCTCAATCAATGTTAACAAATGACCATTAATAGGATTAGTTTTGCTAATATTTAGGTGTAAACGAATAGCTTTTCGTGCCACCATAAATTTTAGCCTAATACTATATGGCATAATACCAGCTTCCTTTTGTAGTACCGCAATAGGAGTTGTGCGATAAGCACCAACAATTCTTCTTAAAGCCATATTCTGCATTACTTCCAACTTGTGGATTTCTCCTTTCAAAATTTTGTGATGCCAAATTTCTAAGCCATCTAGATTTGAATCGTTTGTTTGTTTGTTTGTTTTTATTCAAGGGTTATAGAACTATATAACATCAGCATCTGCGCTATCCTTTTATTGTCTGACTATGTGACTTGCCGGTTTTCATTTGTACCTTTTTAGTACTGGTGGTTTCTGTTCTGTGCGTCTCCGGTAGCCCGGAAGATGGGCCCTGATGCCAGCTTACGAGGAACAGGGAGAACCAGTCTGTCGGTCCCAAAACCTTCCCAACCCATTTCCACTTATCTTCACGGACGCCCATGTATTTCTTAATCTCTTCCGTCAGAGATACGGCCCGCAATCACCTGCAGGCTATTTAGACTGTACGGAAGAGTCGGCATTCCTGTAACCAGGGTAGCCTATGGTTTTCAGTCTAGGTGTATACTCCCGTACACATCCTCAGGAAAAGGGGGTATTCTGGGAATCGAACCCAGTATCTTCCGCTATCGAGCGAACGTGTTATCCTTTACACCATCCAGCCCTTTCCCCTTTAGATTTGAATCAAATTAATACAGTAATACACCTTTTTAGCTCAGATTCGATTTTATTACAAAAAGGATAAATTTTTATAGCTGGTGTTGTGGCGCAATGGTGAGCGCATTGGATTTCGGTTAGATAAAATTTCCAAAGGTTGCAGGTTCGAGTCCTGTCAACATCGTAGTGTTGTTTTTTTTTGAATTTCTTCTTGCTTTAGTACTAAATTAACTATTTTGTAATTATGTTCAATTAATTTTTTTATATTGATATTTATTTTGAATTCTATCTCTATTAATTAAAGGTTTAAAAACTATATTTTAATGGCATCTCCTTAGAAAGCGTCCAGCTTGAACGACCTAACTCGCCTGGTGTTGGAAATGTTACCCATTCACGTACACCCAACTTTTCTAGTGACAAAACGTATCGGTGTGCTTCCTCCATGTTTTCCTTTTGTTGTTTAATCTGACTGCTGTTTAACCCTTGAGTGAGCGCAGAAAACTTCTTGGTATCTTCACTAGTAGCATTAAAGTCTTTTGAAATGAGGCCATTCATTGCAATGGCGTTTTGAATCCAGCCCAGTAAGCCATTCTTGATTGCAAGAACAGAGCTGCCACCAGAAATCTCCTGTGCACGTTTCACCAAAGCAACAATTTTACGGTGCACAAGAGTATTATAGGCACGGAGATACATCTTGGACGAATAAACAGCATGCACAGCCTCACTGTCGGTGTTTCTATCAATGCCACCAGTGGCTGAAACAATAGCAGATTGTGGGATAGGAAGTGTCGCAGCCAAATTTAATGTCCACTCAAAAATACCGCGGCGGACATACACAGTCAGAGTCTCGGGATCAACAAGTGCGCAGGTCAATGTATCGACGTACCAGATGAGTTCTCGCAGAAGCGAGTCACCATAGTGTTCACCGGTAGTTGTTGCACGCGCAATGGCATAAAATAAAGGTACTTCGCCAGCAGACAGTGATGGTGCATGTAAAATGAAGGCCTGTACAGCCTTATCATAAAGTAAGTGTTCTGGTGATGGAATGATACCAGTAAGGATAAGTGCTAATGGAACTGAAAGGTATGCAGGGACAAGGGAAGTAGAAGCTGTAGACTTTTTAGCACCAACAACTACACTTGAAGCAAGCTCATCGGCCAATTTTTTCTTTTCAGAAGTCGTGATGTACGAAAAGATTTTGTTTGCAATCAGTGTCACGAGCTCGCGGTCTTGGTAGCTACCATTAAAACCACCACCCATTTCCGGAGAAGCACCGTTTGCAGTGGCCACCAAAAGGGAAAGGGCCAGTTTGTTGATGTGTTCATCGGTATGAGAAAGGGAGCACAATACAAGAGCCAGAACGCCGGATTCAACAAAAGCACGTAAATTTTCCACAATAAGAGACGATTCATGCTGGGTCAAGAGGTTAGAACTTGTAACAAGCAGTAAGAAAAACTCAGTAGAATAAGTCATCTCAGAGCGCAGCAAACGAGAGTAATGTTTCATTTTGAGAAGAAATTGGCCGTATGATTCTTTCTTGTCATGTCTGCTATCAAATTTAACACTGGTATCAAAATTTCGAATTGAATTTTGAATCAAACCACCATCAAAGGTAACTTCAAAGCCACTTCGGCCAACAGTGAAAAGGGGAGTAACACCCTCGAGATCATCAGTTTCAGTCTCGCCACCAACAAGTATATCTTCAAGCTCTTCCATCTTTCTCTTCTTTTTGGATCCACCGAGTGCGTTATCACCATCAGATTCTTCTGATTCGGTGGCAAGAAAATTTGCGAGAGAAGAACTAGTTGTGATTTCCCAAGCGTAAACCAGGTCGCAGAAACTGGAGGAAATACGAGATTCTATTTTGCGAAGAATTTCAATCAAAAGTAAATCTTGAGGACGCTGAGTACCCATACATAAAGCAAGAACGCGTTCCTGGATAGAACGGGTGGCATGTCTAGTAACATCAATATTGAAAAGGATGGAAACAATGTATGCAATTGCAATGCCAGTACCTTTTGCGTGGATATGGTCACGACCAAGCTCCATTGCAGCAAGTGCTCTGTCGTGATTCAGGACAATTTGCAAAAGCTTGGTGAACTCAATTGGAAGATATTTCTTGTCTGAAGAAGAAGCCCCAGTATTCATGGGCTGTGTCGAATATGCAGAGGCCAAGATACGTGAAGTTGGTGTAGCAGCAGCAACAAATTGTAAAACTTCAATACGTTCAAGATAACGGGTAGTAGCAATTTCAAGCATGGTATTAAGTGAAGCTGTGGGAACAAGAAGCCAAATGTTAAGAGAATAATCGTTAATGGCCTTGTAAAACGATTCAAGAACACCAATTGTGCGCGGGCCAATCACAGCATCTTCGGCAAGTCTCTTTGCCAACCAAGTAACTGTTCGCTGGGCCCAGATTCTCAAAGGCTTCATAAGTCGTTCTTGAGCAAGATTTATTTTATTTGCACCAGTGATGCGAGAAGAAATCTTAGACACAAGCTCAATCATGTTTGCAGAGACAGTTTCTGGTCCAGTATATGTAGCAACAAACGCAGCAACCTTTTCAATTTTTTCGCTATTGATTGGGAAAGCCGGGGTTGCCACGACCTTGCTGAGAAACTTGATAGATGATTCAAGCAAAACAGAGTCATTTTTGGGTGAATCCAGAGTCGCAAGGGAAACATCGAGACCATGAGAATAAATTTTTAATAGATCTTCCTTGTCAGTGCTGCTTCTAATACCCTCTTCGGTCGTAATTTCAGTAAGGACAGACAAAAAAGTTAGGTCATCAACTAAGCTGCTATCAGTAAATAAGTGAAGATGAGATAAGTCGGTCGATGGAACACAACGAATAATCACTTGCAAAACACGGGAAGAAGAAAAGACAGAATCTTTGCAGAATTTGTGGATGTGTTCTAAAAGGGCGGGAGAAACTGCAAATGAAGGCCCAGCAGTTTGAATGTAGATGTGCAGAGCCGAAAGGATCCCAGCACTATGGATAGACATGGCGTAATCCATTATTGAAATAATTTCTTTCTCAACAAGAGAGTGGGATTCAGAAACTTTATGAACATAATCAATATACAGAAATTCAAGTAACGACTTGTCTGAAGTAATTTCAATCTGCTGCTTGATAAAATCAGAATCGAGCAAGAAAGAAGATGCCTGAAAAAGAGTAAGTTTTTGGGAAGCTGTGAATTTGGCCGAAACAAGTTCCGACTTTAAGAAAGAGACAAGTGGCTCTAGCTCTTTAGCCTCAAGTTCAGCCTTCCATTGCTTGAGCTGCTTGAAGAACTTGATCCATAAGCTTGAGTGAGATAAAATATCAACAAAAACTTCATTATCCAAAAGCAACTTGCGCATGTCTTTATTGAGATCATGTGTAAGCTTGGAAAGCAAAACCTTTTGAACTTCTTCGTCTGTGTCATGCTTTATGCGGAACTTGGCTGCAAAAATATCAAGTCGTGAGGAAATCTTTTTGTTGGATAGCTCCTTCAAATCTCTGGAAACAAGAAGGGAATCAAAAGTAGTTTTCGATGAAAAGTACTTCTCCCAAGAAATTTTGACAGTTTCGTATGGCTTACCAGCATATAAAATTTCTTTCTCAAAAGTTTTCCCGAAATCTTCCTTAGAAACAAGTGTTTTAATTGCTTCGAAATCACTGCCAGCAATGCAAGAGTCGCGAAGGTATCTAAAAAGCCATGCCTCGGCATTCTTATACTCGGTAGTTTTGTCAACGAATTTCCACTGTTCAATAACGACAGCAATAAAGGGGCTAATGTTGGCATTAGTGACTCCTGCAGTTTTTTGGTATAAAGCAATCATGTCAATGTATTTGTATGGTGAGCGCTGACATCGCGATACACATTCGTCAAGCAGCTTCCAGACTTTAACACGCTCGGTCTCTGACATTGATATGATTCCTGAGTTAAGCGAGTTCACGAGAACGCTAATGGGGCTGACGTCAAGTTTGCTGTCCTGGTCGAATATAAGTGTTGGTTTTACAAGGTATTGTATCAGAGACTCTATTTGGGAAGTAAAGAGATCACTCTGTAAAACAGTAGAAATTCTCAAAAGCACTGTAAAAAGAGAGTATTGAAGATCGCCAGACTTGTTCCACCATTTTCCAAGGCCACCAAGTCGGGTTTGGATCTCAAGAACATTTTGTAAGTCAACAAGCTCAAAGCCGCTAAGGTTTTCCTTCTCTAATGTAGACATCAGCTTGCTAGGCAAAACAAACTTGTTTTTGGTGAAAAGCTCTGGAAGAAGTTTGGCATAGTATGCAATAGTGCGAAGAATTGCTGATTTTAAAAGCGCATAATTGTCAATCTTGTCGTCTTCAATTGTGGTGATAGATGTGATGAGAGTAGAAACTTCGGGGAGTCTGCTGCCAATCTCCTCAAGAAGTTCATAGTATCCGTCGCTCCAGTTTTTAGCTTTATAAAGGTCGATAAAGAGCTGAAGTTTGTTGAATGCCAGAATGATAGTCTGGAGAGCGTCATATTTAATGAGAGGAGAAGGGCTGAGCAACGATTTAGTAAGAATAGTCTTGGACAAAGGCTTGGGGAAAATGTGCTCGGCAATCATCTTGGCGCTGGGAGGTTGGGAAGAAGCTGAACCGACTAATGGTGCTGGAATGGGCAGCTGAATAGCTCTTGAAAGAAACAGAATGGATGAGATCCAAAACATTGTGATTTTAGGGTCGAGAGTAAATGTCCAATCCTCTGAAAAGTAAGGCGCAACAAGTTCAGGACTTGTAGAAAGAATCTCTAAAGCCAAGTTTTGGCGCAGCAGGTTGTCCCAAGGCTTGATAACTTTGATGAAAGAAAAAAGAATCTTATTGTTGATTTTATCGTCGTTGCCCGATTTGTCAGAATCGTCAGGACCAGGTAAGTACCATTGCTTATCTGCGTGCTTAAGGCCGTTAGTGGTATCCGTGACAAGGAAGTGAAGAAATTCATAAACTAAGGTGCCAATTTTGTCTTTGCCATCAGTTGGAATGTCGTCGCGGCCCAACAGGTTTGCCATGTGGCCCATTACCCAGTCGTTAAAAAGGTTCATGCGGAGAGGTTTGTTGAACCCAGAATCACGAATGATTTTTTTTTCAAAGACCTCGAGGGTATCGCGAATGAGGTCTGCGCTGTCTTCCTCCATGTATTTGAACCAGCCGGAAATGACGTTTTTCTGGGCTACTAGGTCGCGGCGGACAATGATGGAACTGTTAGAAATGAATTCAAGATAAAAGCGAATGAATTTTTCACGGAGCTCGCGGCGTTGGATAACGGTAGCAGTAACATCGCCTTTAAGAGAAAGAATTCTAGGGATGGCCTTTGCAGTCAAATCAAAGTGGGAATAGAGATCATTTGTCAAAATACCACGGCGAAACTTGGTGACAGCTTCAAGAAAAGAAAGAGCAGGAATGGCTAGAGTGCCTTTACCGGTGAAAAGACATCTGTAGATGAGACCCATACGGCCTTCGTCTTCAAGGACTTGTGTGATGAGATGGGACCCGAGTTGTGTGAGTGCTGGAAATTCATTGCAAAGTGAAATAGTTTGACTGATATCGCCAATAATGGCAGCAATGAGTTTATGTTCGCTTGCCTATAATGAGTGTTAAAATAAATTTCTTTATAAAAAAAAACTTATTTACTTACTTCTCTCAGTTTGCTCCAAACTTGGAGAACTTGATCAGATCGTCTTGTTAAGAAGGTGTGAAGAGGCTCATAGTTTGTCTTGTTTTTTTGAAGAGCCTTGATGAGGTTTGAAAGTTGACTGATTATTTCACCGTCAACATCTGAAAGTTGTAAAGGCCTGCTTTTATAGCTGGACATCTGAAATTGTTATAAATAAATTTTATAAAGTGTTTAGTCCAGTAGTCCTAGAACACTTTTCAAAATAGATGCTGAAGTAAATATAGGCTGGAAAAAAAAAATCTTTTTATTGAAGGTTTTTTTTTTTGGGGGTGAACAAAAAAATTTTTTTGGGATGTTCACGTGATCAATTTTCTTTATGAGAGCTAAATCATAAATTTTAATATAACAAGGCTGTAATAATGGCTGACTGTGTAAAATCTTTAATTTACAGAATCAAGTTGATTGAAATAGGGCAATTGTTAAGCGATTAAAGTTAAAAATAATAATTTTACATTTTTTTTAAAAAATTTTCAAAAGGTCTTCAAGCCATGTGCAGTTTTTTCTCAAGCAAATTTATAGAGACAGGTCATGGTTTTTGTATTATTACAATTTTATTTTTATTATTGCCAGGTTTCTTCGTTTCTTTATCCAGAATAATAATAATCATGGATAACTGCAGCTTTCATATTCGTTGGTAAATTAGAATTTTTTTTTGGATTTCATTTTTTTTTTTTGTAGCCAGGATAAAAGCGATTTTAGAAAATACGTGCCAATTGGCAGTTTTGCACTTTACTGATTGCATCGTGGTTGTAGCCATGTTTTTTATTATTTGTTTATATAGCTGAGACGGTCACAGTTTTTAGAAACCAAATAAAGTGCTTATTTGTGATTTCACTTTGTTTGAAGCTCTATCTTTTATGTAGTTATGTTTATGTATATAGTCAAGATCATTATCAATGTCGTGACAGCTGCACGCATCTTAAGGTAATTTTTTCAATTTTTTTTCACATTCTATCTTCTTTTAGTTCAGCTTTAGAATAGCTTTAACTCATAAAAATCCATCTATTCAGTAATTTTTTTCTCAATTTCTCAATTTCTCAATTTCTCAATTTTCATTTTGGCTAAGTTTTGGTTTGCTGATCATAAGTAATGCGAAGGAAACATATATCTATTCAAAGTTTCATGATTCAATCTTTACTACTGTATGTAAGGTACGGCTTTAACAACTGCATTTAATATGGTGATAAAAGTGCAGTGGCCAGTATCAGCTTCGAGTATCTTATTTCGAATTCTTAATGAGTACCAAAATGATGATTTTTTTTAAAAGCAGAAAGCTCAGATTATCCCTTTTTTAAAGAGTATTTATTATATTCAATATAGAATGATTTCCATAGTTTAATAGCTTTTTCACAATGCTAAAAGTGTGTAAAAAATGTTCTTTCCTAAAAGAATTTTGTAAATTTTTCATGAGTGAATTTGTATAAAAAAAATTCAAAAACATTAGTGGAAAAATCAAACTATATATCATTAATTAAGAATAAATTGCTTGCTAATTTATATTCAATTCATTTTAATTAAAAGCTTGATTCTACTACAACGTGTCTAATAATGCATTTTTTATTATTTGGCCCGATGGTTATTAAGCAAGAAAAGAAGTAAATATTTAATATTAAAAATTACAGCTATTTATATTGGTTTTATTTATAATGAAGTCATTATTGGTGGATATGATGATAAAAGTGGAGGATTCCAAAAAAAAAAAAAAAAAGAAAGAAAGAAAGACGTTATAACTAGGGTCTTTTTAAGGTCATTTTACCCCTGTTTCTTCTGAGTATAGAGTCGACAATGTAATATCACTAAGAAGAAATTTAAAAAAAAATGAATCACTACAGAAGTGGATGATGATAAATTGTTGTTTGTATATATGTGTGTCGTCATAGGTATAGGCGTTTTGTTTGGAAGGAAACGACAAATTTTATAAGAATGTGTAATTAAACCATTTTTTTAATTTATTTTTAATTTCATTCCGGGTACCTGACTGTTGAAATATTTCCCATCTTTTTTTTTCTGTCTATTTCTTCTCTTCGTCTCCATGACATCCAATTGTAATGCAGCTACTGTTGCACCGTTTATGAGTCAATCGTTTAGTAAGATTACATTCAAGTGATATAGATTAAAATATCTATATCAACATTTGATGAGCAAGAATTAAAATATTTGAATTTGACTACAATTTAAATGGTAGATGATGGTGATCTTGTACTTTCCTCTTCTTTTTTTTTTATTTCTATGATGTAACCGTAGATTTTTTAAAAGTAATCTTTAGCGAAACAATAAATAAAAAGAGTAGCATGAAATTCATGCGATGATGAGCTTGTTGTATTTTTTTTTTTGCTTTTTTTTTCAATTGTAATTGTGCTGGGTACTTAAAAAGAAAAACTAAGTTTTGTCAACTGTTAACAAAAACGGGATTTTGCAAATGCCATATGGTGATGACACGATCCGTATTACCGAACAAAACCTTTTTAGAGGAAGAAAAAAAAAGTAGTTTAAATTTTTCATTTTGTTATATTTTAAATATGAAAGTACTTTATTTTTAAGAAAAAAAAAACTCTTGCCCTTTTTTTTTATATATATTTTTTTTTTCAATTTAACTTGAAGCAAAAGTGGGCCCTCAAAATTGGGTCACGTCACTGTGAAACTAAGAAACAAATGCAAAATAGCGTATAATAGTTTCTTCATCTACAAATTCTTTTGTCTTGTTTTAAAGTTGGTGGAGCTATTTTGTAGCAAACTGGATCAGCATTTTACTGCAATATAAAATATATATTTTTTTTAAACCCTACTTATGGTATTGACGATTTCGTCATTGAGGCCAAATAAAATTCAAAAAAAGTTTAAAAAAAAAGCAAATTGATTTCAATATACACGAAAGAAAAAGTTCTAAAAAGTTCTAACAAAAAAATGCAAAGACAAAAAATAAAAAAGATAAAAACCCGATAAAATATGTAATCCCAAAATGTAAAAAAGTAAAAAAAAAATTAAAGTCCAGCTTCAATTAGACCCGATTGCTGACGCAAGCAGCTTAGCTGACATAGGCGCTGAGCATGGAAGGCTTCATATTTCTTGAAGACTCGACAGGAACCTGGCTGGTGCTTGAGGTTCTCATATACGAGGGTCTGGAAGCCAGCTTCTTTGCGCTCGCATCATGGTGCTTGTTACCAACAACGAGATTCTCAAGCTCGTCTTGAATATCGGCAAACGACTCATATGGAATATAAGGAATGCGGTTCTTGATGCAGTACTCCTCAAGAGCAAGGCCTTGTCTAGCAAAGAGAATATCAGCCTGGCTAGCAGCAGCAAGATCGGAAACACCGTCACCAACAAAGACAATGAGAGGAATTTCTCCAGAGACTGACATCTTAAAGTCCTGGATAGATTTAGCCTTGTCATGGCCAAGCTCAGTATCGTGTTTCCAAATTGGGATCCACTCCGAGCCGTCGCGGGAAATGGTGGCATCATTGGACACAATTCCAATCTTGGCTGACTTTTCCTTACCAAGGAACTCATCGAGAGCGTGTCTGAGAAGTGGCTTCAGACCGGCTGAAATCACATTGAAGGGAATGTTGCTCTTAATGGTGTAATCAAAGAATTCTTTAAAGTGCTTGTCCATGACAAGTTCTTCCTTCATCTTGACGAAGCCGTCTTCCAAAGTGACATTGAGAGATCCCCACATTTCTTCGGATGCACCGCGGAAAGTCTTTTCGCCAGTGCCAATCATACTGTCAAGTTCCTTGCGCTTCTCAGGACCACAGCCAAAGTTGTCAAAGAGAATGTGGCCAGTGTCTTGGAGGAAAATGGTACCATCGAAATCTGTCAAAAAAAAAAAAAATCAGCCGTTAGTATTTTAACTATAAAATAATGCAAAATGCTTATAATAAACTTAGTATTTACTTACCAGAAAAGATGGTAATGGGTCTGTTGAAAGAAGAGTTACCATGGCTGTCAGTAGAGATTGATGGTTTAGGGACAGCGAGAGATCTAGTAACCTTGGTAGAAGACATTTTGAAAGTTGTTTAATGAAAAGTTGTTATAATAAAAGTAATTGTTAATGAGTTTGATTAAAAGTTCAGATCAAAGGAATGTAAAGATTATGATCAATTGTTGAAGATTGTTGTTGAGTATAGAGAGAAAGAAAGAAAGAAAGAAAAAAAAAAACTTCTAAATCAGAGGAATTCACTCTCTATTTATAATTTGTTTGAAAAAAAACATGAAAACAAGTCCGGAAGTCTTTTAAAAGGAGAGAGCAAATCTTAAGTGACGATTCAAGATTACAGTTTCCAGGTGTTTCTGCAATGGGAATGACGATGACGATGTTGGGGGGGAGAAAGAAGGCCTATGACGGAGAGGATTTTGCAAAATTAGGGGCCGCATCTATAAGTTTTGGTTATAGAGAAATTATATTAGCATATATATTATGCTTAGCTCCGATAAGCCTCCTCTAGAAAAGGTGAAGAAGGGCAGAGAAAAAAAAAATTCCACAAAAAAGAAAAGAAAAACTTTGTAACGTAAGAAATTATGTAATGAGGCCATACGTAATAATACCAGTAGATTTGTGAGGTGGCCTTGACAACCACATAGAGATGGATTTGCCATAGCAACGCCTTTTTTTTTTTTTAATTTGTCAGACAAGGCTTTGAGATAAAAAAAAAAAAAAAAAAACTTTCTTTTTGTGTGCGCAACCCTAGCGAAGACTGTTGTTGCTATTGCTGCTGATGCTGATGCTGCTACTGCTATTACTGCGGACTTTGATGATTAGAAAACCACGCACACATTTGTTTCTATCGCAATCTCACAAGGTTCAAAAGACCTATTTGGGGCATTTTATTATGCGCACTGGTAAAATAAAAAAAAAAAAAGAGCAATTCTGACGGAAAGTCTTTCTTCACGATCCCACCGGGACTTTAGAAATGGAGTATTTTTTTTTTATTATTATTATCAACCACAAGTTAACTTAATTGATTGATTGCGCCTTTTCTTTTTTTTTTTTTATTTTTTTTGAATCTCAGGCCATCATCAATCAATGTTCTTTAGTCCGAGGTTTGAATGCTCCTCCATTTTTCTTATCATTGGTATCGTGAATTAGCCTTTTTGGTCCCCCTTTTTTTTTTTTTTTTTTTTTTTTTTTTGTCTTTCATCACCTCTTGGTTATCAATGGATCCTAATTTTAAAGTCAATCATATCTATATACTTCAGTCCTTTTTTTTTTATTATTCTTAGTACACGCACACGCCTTAATTTTCACTTTCGAAAAAATCCCATCTTAATCTTCTTCTCCTTCATTGTTGATTTGAAACTCATTCCTTCATAAACTGTAAGAATCGTTGAACTGGTTAAGTTTTTTTTTTTTTTTGAGGTAACACTTATCTCAAAGGAACCCATTCTATTCCTCAAGTTGAATATCCTCATGAGGCATACTATATATACCATCCAATACTTTTCCCTTTTTTTTTCAAAATATTCAGGAACGTGTTTTTTTTTAAAAATTAACAAAATACATTGTTTACTTTACAAATCTTCTCCTATTTTATTATTCACTCATCTTGTTTGATGCTTTATGTTAGGCATTTTTTTTTTTTATTTTGGAGGGGGTCTGCCACAAACTAGCCAATTGTTAAGTGGTGATGGGCCCCACCCTTCCTCCTGCAAAACTGCCAAATTACCAAACTGCCCTTATCGGTGGCACTTTACAAAACTACCTAGTCTCGTCCACTTTAGACAGGATGAAGACCTTTAATATTTAAATGTAACCCGTCCCAAATCATTCTCATACTACTAAACCAAACCAATATATTATGTTTTTTGAGTTCGTTTTTTATTTATAAAAAAAATGTTCTAATTTAGCTTCATCAATTACTTAAAAGTATTTTTTTTTTTCAACAAAGAGTTGTCCAACCTATATTCAATTTCTTCATTCTAAATGATGTAATTCTCTACTTTTATGTTATGTATCTGTCTGGTCCCATCTGCCTCTTTCCTTCCTTTTTCCTTCTCTCTTTTTCAACCTACGTACCAAGAAATACCAACCTGCCGATACATGTCTTTTTAAGGAACCGGGTTCCGGAACTTGTATATTATTGAAAATGACATAATAATCACCGGAATATTAAAAATAAAAAATTAAAATAAAATAAAATAAAAATCAATTGAATTATTATTATTATTTTGTTTTTTTTGGACGTCTTATACAACTTGTAATTAGATACTGGCTATTTTCATCTCGGAGCTACCTATTTGCAATTTTCATATCTTGTAACTCAATCCTAAATAGCCTTTTGATCAGCCTCTTAATTCCATCCTTATTTTCTTTGGTTTAAAGTTAATCAAAAGTCGCAATCTTCTTGGTTAATATATAATTTTTCAAGCTGCTTTATGTTGTCGCAATAACAATGATGCTTGCTTGCAGCTTATAAAAAGAAAAAAAATCTAAACTTTCTGATATATTTGATATATATTCAATATCCTTAAAGCTTCATCTTATCATTAATTTTATTTAATCTATTTATTTATTTATTTATTTTTGTGTACCTCCTTTCACTCCGTTCCTGCTCTTTTTTTTTATATATATATAAATATCCTCTCCTCCAAAGGCATGTGAAACACACATCACAGATTTTCTTATTAGGAGGTGGTCCCACATGACGTCACATTTTGTCTTCTCCTAAAACAGCCAACAATCTAATCTGCGGCGGCAACGCATTCTTGTGTGACGGTTTAGGCAGTGCAAACACTTGGATCACGTAACCACTCTGCTACACACACATGTATACTGTGGTTTACTTGCTGCAGACCTTAGTGTACGCAGGGATTATTAAACACAAGTTTTCTACTATATAGTTATGATGATGATTGTGGTGGTGGTGGTAGCGACTATGGAGTGGCAGTGGCAGTGGTAGTGGCGGTTGCGGGTGCGGGTGCGCACCGGAAAGTTACATTTTTATATATATATATATATATATATATATATATATATTTATACGAAGGGTTGAAACGCAGGTGAGGCTTTCTATAGCAACGGACATATGCGTGCATAGTAACATCATACACACACACACACACACATCACATCTCGGCAAAAGAGTCCGATTACGTCACAAACTATTTATTTCATGAGATCCACACAAATCATTTTTTGAAAATCCGATCTCTTTTACCTCCCTCCCAAACGAGCGTCTATTGCCATGATTTAGAAATAAAAATAAAGATTTCTCCTATATAGGCTGTCATAACAACCGAAAAAAAAAAATGATTCAGTGCTATTCTTTCAAATGTTTAAAACTCGGGCTTTAAAAAACCGTAAGTTTAAGAAAACGGACCGAAAAAAAAAAAAAGAGAGATGGTTATGTAGGAGTTAAATGAACTCAAGAAAACCTACTCCCTTAGCAGATTTTTAAAACATGCTCAGAGTAGAATCTAAATTAGATTGTGCCTTGAAACGCGACAGAACTGACAGCTCCTTAAGTTTGATCTACAATGTCACTACAAGTCAAGGAGAAGAGAAAAGGAGAGGAAAGGGAAGGGAAGGGAAGGGAAGGAGGAAAAAAAAAAAGGTCCCTGAGTTTGACGTGAGTACATATATGTGCACGAATCCCCCGTTAAACGTCTAAGACTGGTTCAGTATCTACAAACCTTCTCTTTCTAAAATAAGGAGGTCATTGAAATTTTTACTAAAACTAGGTTTCTAAAGTTGTTTTTTTTTATTGAGATACGTAGTCAAATACTGGATGAGATGTTGAACAAAAAGTAAAAAATAAAAAAGGTTAGATGGAAAACTTTGAAATGCACTCAAATTTTGGATATATAAATCCCTCTCCATAGCAATTTCATCACGGAGACCCAGAAATCAATTAAATAAAAGTAAACACAAATTTGTAAACTGAAAAAGTTTTTTTTTAAGTTAAAAATTTTTTTAACTGAGCAATTATGTTGAAGATATTTAATATTTTTCAGAAGTTTCATGCGGTTTTTTTTTTTTCATGATAATTTAAAAGTTTTGGTTCTCCATTTTCTTTTTTAATTCGGTTCTCGGTTGGTAAAGGTAAAAAATCAAAAAGCAAGCTCATTTAAAAAAAAAAAAAAAAAAAACGTTAAAGTTCTTGCTCAGTCTTTTAGTTGCCGTAATCTTTCTTTTTTTTCAATTTGGTCCGCCCATTTTCTTTTCTAATTGAACCGAGTTTTTTTTTAATTTATTTATTTAAAAAAAGTCATTAATTGAGTGCGGCTTCAAATGCTTGATATATTGTCTAATAATTCAATCCTTGAAGATAATTGAATAGCAGGACAGGATAGCTTGCTATAGCAAAGAAGAACAAGAAGAACAAGAAAAAAAATTATATCTGTACTCATATAGTGCATTATTTAATTAGTTTATTTGTAAGATTCAAGTAGTTGGTACTATTGTTTAATGAAAATATTGTCAATTTGACAGGGCTTGTGCTTTTAATTTTGACAGCAAAGGTAGGCTGGTGGGTTAAATTTTGAGTGCCAGATTAACTCGAAAATGCAATTAATTTTTCCTACTACAATCAACAATTGAGCGCTCTTTTTTTTATTTATAGAATTGAATTTTATGATTTTATGATTTTATTTTTTTTTATATTATATTTTATTTTGATATTCCCCCCTCTAAATGTTTGCTCTCGAAGTATACTATTTTTAAAGAGGTTTTATTTATGAAAAAGGCATCAGAACAAAGAAAAAACAAAAAACAATTATTCGTTATTTAAAGTTCAATGTACGCTTCTATTTACATATTTGAAGAATTTTTTTGCTCTATGAAGGTCCTCTAAATTTAAATATAAGGCAAAGTAGAAAATCTAAAAAGTTAAAGCTAACCAAGCTTTTAATTAAAAGTACTGGAAGGCATTTTGATTTTATACAAACTAAATAGCAATTGCATATGTATATGCATTGGAAATAACCTACTACTTTTTCAATTTCTTTCTTTTTAGATTTTTATTTAAACATTTTCTACAATTTGATTTAGAAAAGGCATTGAAAAAGCTGTTATATTTTACTTTCTTAACAATTAAAAAAAAAAAACCTTGATCTCTTCATGATCATTTATTTATTTCAAAAAATTCCACAGAAAAAAAAGAAGAATAATAAACTAACCTAAAAAAAAAACCTTAGATGGTGCCATTTTCTTTTACATTTTAAGAGTCAAATAATCTTTTTTAAATATATTGCAGACTATAAAAAATAGTGACATTTTGCGCAATCTCCAAAGAAAACTTAGTTCTCTTTCTTAAAGAACCGCTTACAATATCCCCCTCCCAGTTTTTTTTTTCTTTTGGAACAGATAGGATAGACCAAAATAGTAATGTAGCTTGGTAGACCAAAAAGTATAACTAAAATTAAAGCCTGTCATACTAACCGTTACTATTATTTCACCAAACCACCAATCTAGACCGACACTATTTTCATTAGAGTCTTTCTTTGTTTCCAACTATTAAACACGCGGTTCTTTTTTAATTCTTTTTTTTTTGCTACCTATTCTTGATTGATCTCTAGGCAGTCACGCCATTCACAATCCTATATTTTTATTGATACATTTTTTTTTCTTTTTGTGAGAACCTTCTTCTTCTTCTTCTTCTCTCTAAAGGTGGCTCTTGAAATGCCTAGATCCATAGATAATGCCTACAAGGTTAAAGAGATCTTTCAAGCGTCTTAAAGACAAGCAAACTTTTTTTTTTTTTTAATTAGAATCCTAATATTGGCGCAACAATCTTTAACAAAATAATAGCTATTCTTTTAAGCTACAATGTATTGAGAATTAGTACAACTTTTTTTTTATATTCATAAAGACATATTAAAAGCCGGCGGTCTTCAGTATTCTTTGCTGCATTTTCTTAGTGTAGTCCTTCACAGTCGTTGTTCTTGTTTATTTTCCAAAATTTTTTTTTCTTCCACTCACTCCTTCACCTCTAAATAGAAATCTTTCTTCTTCTCACCTCGCTCCCTTGTTTAGCGGCATTATATAGATTATTATGGGAGATAGCGCATAAGGCATTATCGGCTCGTTTGTTCTACCGGGGATCCAACTTGCTTACTCAATTAAACAGCCGCGCAGGTGCAGGCTTGCTTGAGCCCTTTTTTTTTTATTCCGTAAGATATTTTTGAAGTGATGATTTACGTTGTGGATGCAATGGCGTATATATGATAATATTAAGTCTACTTTAACAATTATAAAAAAAACAGTTGACCAGGAATTATTTATTGATCCCGATATAAAATTGGGATCCGTAGTGTTTAGCAAATGATATATATATATATATACAAACCCTGACTTTGCAATTCATTTTGCAATTCCCAATACAAAAATGTCTGTATGATATTTAATAGGTACCTGAGCTGTCGGACTGCGGGGCAGAGAGTCACTTGCTTTATATTAGACTTAGTCTAAGTACTTTAAAAGTACTAATATCCATGGCTACTATTGATACTCTAGCTTGTTGTATATATATATATCTTGCTTTTGGCTGCAACTGATACTGCTGCAAAGTGCGGGGGGAGGAAAAAAATAAAATAAAAAAGGACCATGACCCTGATATGGATAATATGTCTGTAAAAATTCGCTCCTAATCTTAAAAAAGCTTTTTCAATTTCTCGAGAAATTCCAGCTTTAATTTTTTTATTCCACGGACTTTTATCCTGTCCAAGTAACTGGAACCGCCAAATGTGAAATACGCATCTGTCTATTATATAAGGTATATAAGGATAAAGTATACTACACTAAAATGGACCCCTCCAATTGGGAACAAAAAAGGACAGTACTTGAAAAAAAAAAAAGAATATTGTTGTTTTGATAAATAATAACGGATGGTTGTTAAAGGTGTGAGATATACTTGTTCTTTGAGATAACGATTTTTTTGTTTGGAAGCCAAAAATCATAGAGTCAGTCACCATTTGGCAAGTTAGTCAACAGAAGAAGGAGTTTCCAAATGTGTTGTTCCATGGAATTTTTTTTTCTTTTTTCTTCTTTGTTATCTCATTATCTCATACGATGACAACAATCGTGATATTAATGAATAAACAGGCTGAATGAAGTTGAATTGTCTGGAAAGAAGGAGGTATTCCAGCAGTCCGGACTTGCTTGGCTTGATTTTTGTATACCTGTGTATGTGCTGGTTATCTTGAAAGATCGTCAATCTACTGAAAAAAAAATAGGCGCTGCCACCATAACGACACGTGCGCCACCACCGAGTATCTTCACCAAAATAGGCAATTATGCTTCTAGAAGTCCCCTCTCTTCTTTGAGATAAACAGACCAGCTAAGCTTATTTTTGAAAAATATTATGGCAGAATAAAATAAAATAAAATAAAACAATATTGTGCTACGTTTAATAATGGCAATCTGATACACCATTTAGTCAACTTTTATAGATATCGTGAAGGTGGGATATTTGATTTTAACCCAAAAAATAAAAAAGGAATCCTACAAATAACTTTACCCTAAAAAAAATCCCACCTTTATATTCTTCTTGAAGTATCAAGTCTTTCTTTAGCTTTTGATAAACGCAATTTTTTTTTTATTTTGGGGTTAATTAATTTAGACCACAAGGCAATAAACCAAAAAAAAAAAAAAACTATCGTGTACCAAATAGAGAGAACAAGAGGTTATATTTTGTTTAAAAAAAAGAATGGCTTTCTTTTAAGTGATTGATTTTTTTTTATTAATATTATTACTGCAACCAGCACCAAGTCAAGTTTACTCTTTGGGACATGTCTCCAGGCCATGGTATTTTCTCGTATTGCTTTTTCGACTTACTTTCAATTCTTTTTCAACCTCCCACTAAAAATCAATGATTATAGTGGTCAAGACAGAACACCCAAAAGCATCGTCGGAAATCTCAAAGAAGCCCATTTTCTTATCTAGATAGACTTGTTTATCATCGTGGAAAGCCACTTAGACACATCAACGGCTTTGAATTTTTGCAGAAAAATAGAAGAGGCATTTAGCCATGTTATTATTATTATTATTTTTTCATTCATTTAAAACAATAATAATATGGTTTCTCGTTATCTCATTGTCACAAGAGATATTTGAAAAAAAAAAAAAAAAACTTGATGTTGTACCAATCTTTTTCTCAGAATTCCTTTTCTTTTGATTACGAATCTGGAATAAAAGAATCATGTAATATGCCTTATTTTTTTTTCAAGCGCAATTGATTTAACGATTTATGTGATGTTCTCGGTGGAACTTTGAATTGGAAACAGGTATCGATCGGATCTGTATAATGTGCTTTTCTGTTTTATTTCCACGTTTCTGAGGTACACCCTATCCAAATGCTGCCACTTTTTTCTCATTTCTCCGAGCACATTTTTTCCTTTCTTTTTTTCGTTTTTTTTTTTTTTTCTAATATGGGTACAGACTTTTATATAATAGTGTATATCATAATAAGTAACTTAAGGATGATTTGATACTTTCAAACAGGAAAAAATCTCTCGTTATGTCTGAGGCTTTCCTCTTTGGGAATCCCACGATTTTTGTTTTTTTTTTATTAAAACACACAATCCATAAAAAAACAAAGGCCGCAAACCTTTTTTAAAGAACGAGAAAAAGAGACCACTTTGCTCACAAATGTTACCTCGAAGGCAACTTTTTTTATAGCTATATAGTAGTATTTAATAGTTAAACAGAGTAATGATAATAATTCTAACTTGATAATAAACTTTTTTTATTCAGTAATCCTCTTTTGCGCATGTCTTCTTCTTAAATCCAAGTATCGTGAACATGAGTACACGCTTTGTAAAACCTCCTGCATGCTGGTGTAACAAAAACAAGGTATTGCAGCGTCTTCTCCTTCTCCTTTTACTACGCTACTTTCCTTATCAGCGAACAAAAGAAACCAGCTCTTTCCGATTATTAATTCTTTTTGTGTGTGGTATTTTGGCGACATTCCAAAGTATAATCTCACGAAGTCTGCTGATGGTTAAAACAAAAAAAAAAGTCATTCAGTTTTTTCCGGGGTCCGATCCACACCCAAAAAAGATACCATTTATCTCGATTGACTGACTACCTCTAATTTTTATTCCCTTTAACCCAGCCTCAGTTTTACGGTTTGCGGACTGAAAAAAAAAAAAAATTGTTTTGTATCCATAGCACATAAACACACAACACTTCGAGAAAAAAATTAAAAAAATTAAAAAAATGATTAAAGGAATCCAAATCTTTAATACTCTTGAATATATCACTTCATTTTAACTTTATTTATCAGATCTAGACCTTTTTCTCGGTTAGAAATCTTTAGACGTCATGGACTAACAAAAGGGCAATTCGGAAAAAAAGTGCCAAAGTTAGAAAAAATATAGATTACTATCTTACTCTAGTACTCTTAGTACTTTAGTACTAAGAATGTATTTAAGACCAAAAAAAAAATGTGGGCATTTTGGTTAACTTTAAATTTTTTTTTTTTCGCACTACTTGTATAAAATGTCAATCTGTACCTCCAACGCATTTTCTACCCTTAAATGAGTTTCGGTTTAACTTTGGAATGTTAGAAAGAAAGAAAGAAAGAAAAAAAAATGGGAAGAAAAAAGGAATCCCCTCTGTTAACATGGTTAGATTTTGGACTAAACAGCAAGAAAACTTTCTTTGGCGAACTTTAAAAAAAGTTATCCATCCCTTTTACCTATCACATCTTATTTCAAACCACCTACAAAAATAGACTAAAAACAAAGAGGCCCTGACAAAAAAAAACCTCCATTTGACAGGTCTTGATGACGTTTTTGATCTAGATTATTTTTCAAATTATCAAAGGGAGATAGGCCCTAAGGGAGGACTACGAGTTTAAAGTGGAAAACTAAAATGAAAACTATCTAAGTTTGTATTTCAAACTACACAATATTTTTTTTTCCCTCATTCAGATGCTATCTAGAAACATGATGCGTACCATAATAGAGTGACCTTAAATTGAGATTGCTATTTCAAACAAGGACTTACGTTCCGTTATTTCTAATTGTGAAAGTTTTTGGTTTTTGGTTTTAAAAGGTACAAAAGGGAATACGTGAATTTCATATTGACAATTCACAAGACAAGATATATGTATTTTCAGCATATTCTAATTAACTTTATGGGATCCCTGTTTAAAACCATTAACTGGCAGACAGGACCTAATTCAGGTGCTTGTTGTTCACCATTAACATATACTGAAAAAAAAAAGCTGAGATCTCATGATGAGTTTCATCTGACTTTTTGGATCCTGGTAATTTACTTTGAGAGAATAAAAAGGTCATCAATTGCCTCAAGAAACCCAAGTTCATTATTTTCATTTCATTTTTTATTATTTTTCTTATATTTATTTTTACATTTAAATATACTTAATCTAATATAGATAGTCCCTAATTGGCAATCATTTTGATAATTGGGAATGAAACCCATCAATATTTGCTTGTGCGCGCACTGTTACTATTGAAAGAAATATAATTATAATGAATTCTTATTCCCTTCCAAATAGGATTATCGCCGAAGTTAAAGGAAAAAAAAAGAAACACTACGATATATGCAATACAGTTGTACTATTTTGAGTTTTTTTTTTTTTTTTTTTTTTTTCAAACTACAATTGAAAGACAAAAAAAAAAGAAAAAGAGGGGGCGCAATATTAAATTTAATATGGTTCAAGGCCTTGTTGGTGCAACCATTTTGACAATTTTTTTTTTTTTTTTTTTTTTCAAAATGATATTTTAATTTCTAGAAAAATCCATTGCGAGATTTTGATGAATGTTTTTTCCGCCACATATCCATTTCTACTGTTATCACCATCACGAACCATTGTTATTTTAATTAACTGGTTCGTTTAGCAATACCTTTTTAAGTAAAAAATCCCGATCCACGTTAAAATAAACAATCAATTTTAACCAAACACAGTCAACTGTGGTTACAGTTTGACGGGCATACCTTGAAAAAATTATATGCATACAAGTAAATGATTATTATTAGTTTATTTTTTTTTATAACCAGAAGTCAATTGTAAGTTAGAAATTGAATAAAATGAAATTCTATGATCATATTCTTTTTGCTCATATAAAATATTTAGACAATTCTAGAAAAAAAAATACCCTCATAACTCGCAGTTTAGGAGTTTTCAAAATCTGTTTAAAAAGAAAATAATAATGAATCTTGAAGCATAACAAGTAATTGCCTTTCTTTTTTCCTTTAATTAAACCAACTAGGATTTTAGATAATTTTAGTCTAATTAAAATATATTTTTTTAAAAACCAGGCAAAAAGAGAGTTGATCTTGTGATTTTAGGGGTATGTATGAAGCACGCATTTGAGGAAGTTCCTGGGGGTACCAAGAAAGATAAATCAAGTCATATGAAGAAAAAAAACTAGTTATTTTCGGAATTCAAATACAATCGATAATGTAGAAACATAATAAATTTAAAGTAAATTTTAACGCAAAATCCTTTTTAAACAAAATTTGATATTGTCGTTTATTCAAGGGTTACAGAAGTACACAATACCCAGCATCAATGCTATCCTTTTAATTGCCTGACTTTGGTTACTTGCCGACTACTACTTGTATATTTTTTTTGTACAGATGATATTTTTTCTATGCACCTCCGGTAGCCCAGATAATGAGTCTTGATTCCTCCTTATAAGGAACAGGGTAAACCTGTTCAGCACTTCCAAACCTACCCTACCCATTTCTACATGTCTTAAAGGATGCTCATGAATTTTTTAATCCTTTTTAAATGAGATTGGCCAAGCAGTAATTTTCAGACTAATTATACTAAACAGAAAAGTTAGCTTTTCTGTTGGCCAGGGTAGCCTGGGGGTTCAGATGAGGTATGCACTCCCTTACACTTCATCTAGGGAGAGTGGGGAATCTGATGATTAAACCAGTATTTTTTGTGGTTAAATAAATATGTTTTTAAGTTGCACAAACATGTTTTTTTTTAATTTTCCTTTAGATATTGGATGCTTATTTGGATGTTTTTATTCAAATAGTGAAACTAAAATTGTTTGTTTGTTTGATTGATTTTATTCAAGGGATAGAATGATAAAATTTTAGTATCTGAGCTATCCGGTTTGTTCTTACTATATATTTTTTTTTCTGTAGCAAGGTTACACTAAAACTTGTTTGTTTGTTTGTTTGTATTCAAGGGTTATAGAATTATATAACATCAGCATCTGCGCTATCCTTCTTGTCCATACTATATATCTTTTCATTTTCATAATAAACTTTTAATTTTGGCTTCAACATTGCATCTCCAACAACCCAAAAATAAGTCCTGATGCCAGCTTACGAGGAACAGGGGGTTAAAAATAACCAAACCTTCCCAACCTATCTCCACTTGTCTTCATCAACGCTGTAATTGTATTTCTTAATCCCTCCAAGCAGAGATAAAGCTTACAATCTCTTGTAAGCCAGTTAAACTGTTTAAGAGAGTCGACATGTCCATCTCTGGAGATATCCGTTTCAGTCCTTTTCTTTCCTCTTCAAGCAAAGGACACTCAACTAAAATGTGATGAACTGTTTCCAGCTCTCCACATTTGCAGTTGTAACTATCCTTTTCAATTCCAAACTTTTTAAACCATGCGCCAAAGTTGCCATGGCCTGTGCAAAACTGAGTAATATTACTCAAGATTCTTCGACTATCTTTCTTCATGATCACTCCCGTGACCATTTTGGAAAGATTACTAGTACATTTCGACTCCACTGTGATATTATGATACCACAGATCCTTACTGCTGTTCCAATACATTTCTTGCCATTCTTCCATTGCTTGTTTCTTCAAAATTCCAATAGTCTGATTTTGTTGTTGTTTCAGTGTAAGAGGTTTAACCCTCTTGCATTTTCGTTTTTCATCTTTTTTATTCAGGTAGTCTCTATCATCTTTCACCAACATGTAAAGCGTGGTTAGCTTTGCAATTGGAGATTTCTCAATCAATGTTAACAAATGACCATTAATAGGATTAGTTTTGCTAATATTTAGGTGTAAACGAATAGCTTTTCGTGCCACCATAAATTTTAGCCTAATACTATATGGCATAATACCAGCTTCCTTTTGTAATACCGCAATAGGAGTCGTGCGATAAGCACCAACAATTCTTCTTAAAGCCATATTCTGCATTACTTCCAACTTGTGGATTTCTCCTTTCAAAATTTTATGATGCCAAATTTCTAAGCCATATTCGACAATTGGTCTCACGCAAGCAATATACAGTGATCTGACTGCAGACCCCCGCATACCTTTTTGCACGCCACCAAGATGCCAAATAGCACCAACAGCTTTTCTTGCTTTATTGATTTTATTCAAAATATGAGATTTAAAATCAAGCAGATTGGTCAAAGTAATTCCAAGCAATTTAACTTCCTTCTGGGGTTCACGAAGTTCTCCATTAGGTAAAGTAAGTTGCACTTTCTCATCTTTAGGTTTCACATTTTTTGTAAAATGAATAAAACCCAATTTATCACCCAAATCAATTTTGGTCATTCTTGATTTAGCCCAATTACAACATTTTTCTAATATGTTGCTTAAGCTTTTGGTATTTTCTTCAATTTTACCTTCAACGGTAATAGTCACATCATCAATAAAGCCAAAAGGAGTTCCACCCCATTCTTTAATGGCATGATACATTGGTGTGGAATATATCAAAAAAAGTAGTGGTGAAATAGGTGAGCCTTGTGGAATTCCAGTACTAATTTTTTGCACTGATCCTTTTCTTCGGTCCATGAGCATACTAGCTTCTCTTTCACTTACAAATTGGTACGTCCAGTTTATAAGTGCTTTGGGTAGTTTCATATCCTCCATTGTGTGTGCCAATATATTTCTGTTAACATTATCAAAAGCTCCTTGGATATCAATGAGCATAGCTGAAATTTTTTTTTTTACTAGTTTCAATTCTTTGGACAAGTTCCAAAACAGCAGTTACACTAAAACATTTCTAGTTTGTTTGTTTGTTTGTTTTTATTCAAGGGTTATAGAACTATATAACATCAGCATCTGCGCTATCCTTTTATTGTCTGACTATGTGACTTGCCGGTTTTCATTTGTACCTTTTTAGTACGGGTGGTTTCTGTTCTGTGCGTCTCCGGTAGCCCGGAAGATGGGCCCTGATGCCAGCTTACGAGGAACAGGGAGAACCAGTCTGTCGGTCCCAAAACCTTCCCAACCCATTTCCACTTATCTTGACGGACGCCCATGTATTTCTTAATCTCTTCCGTCAGAGATGCGGCCCGCAATCACCTGCAGGCTATTAGACTGTACGGAAGAGTCGGCATTCCTGTAACCAGGGTAGCCTATGGTTTTTCAGTCTAGGTGTATACTCCCGTACACATCCTCAGGAAAAGGGGGTATTCTGGGAATCAAACCCAGTATCTTCCGCTGTCAAGCGAACGTGTTGTCCTTTACACTATCCAGCCCTTTCCCCTCTAAAACGTTTGTTTGTTTGTTTGTTTTTATTCAAGGGTTATAGAATTATATAACATCAGCATCTGCGCTATCCTTCTTGTCCATACTATATATTTTTTCATGTTAATAATAAACTTTTAATTTTGGCTTCAACATTGCATCTCCAACAGCCCGAAAATAAGTCCTGATGCCAGCTTACGAGGAACAGGGGGTTAAAATAACCAAACCTTCCCAACCTATCTCCACTTGTCTTCATCAACGCTGTAATTGTATTTCTTAATCCCTCCAAGCAGAGATAAAGCTTACAATCTCTTGTAAGCCAGTTAAACTGTTTAAGAGAGTCGACATGTCCATCTCTGGAGATATCCGTTTCAGTCCTTTTCTTTCCTCTTCAAGCAAAGGACATTCAACTAAAATGTGATGAACTGTTTCCAGCTCTCCACATTTGCAGTTGTAACTATCCTTTTCAATTCCAAACTTTTTAAACCATGCGCCAAAGTTGCCATGGCCTGTGCGAAATTGAGTAATATTACTCAAGATCCTTCGACTATCTTTCTTCATGATCACTCCCGTAACCATTTTGGAAAGATTATCAGTACATTTCGACTCCACTGTGATATTATGATACCACAGATCCTTACTGCTGTTCCAATACATTTCTTGCCATTCTTCCATTGCTTGTTTCTTCAAAATTCCAATCGTCTGATTTTGTTGTTGTTTCAGTGTAAGAGGTTCAACCCTCTTGCATTTTCGTTTTTCATCCTTTTTATTCATATAGTCTCTATCATCTTTCGCCAACATGTAAAGCGTGGTTAGCTTTGCAATTGGAGATTTCTCAATCAATGTTAACAAATGACCATTAATAGGATTAGTTTTGCTAATATTTAGGTGTAAACGAATAGCTTTTCGTGCCACCATAAATTTTAGCCTAATACTATATGGCATAATACCAGCTTCCTTTTGTAGTACCGCAATAGGAGTTGTGCGATAAGCACCAACAATTCTTCTTAAAGCCATATTCTGCATTACTTCCAACTTGTGGATTTCTCCTTTCAAAATTTTGTGATGCCAAATTTCTAAGCCATATTCGACAATTGGTCTCACGCAAGCAATATACAGTGATCTGACTGCAGACCCTCGCATACCTTTTTGCACGCCACCAAGATGCCAAATAGCACCAACAGCTTTTCTTGCTTTATTGATTTTATTCAAAATATGAGATTTAAAATCAAGCAGATTGTTCAAAGTAATTCCAAGCAATTTAACTTCCTTCTGGGGTTCACGAAGTTCTCCATTAGGTAAAGTAAGTTGCACTTTTTTTTCATCTTTAGGTTTCACATTTTTTGTAAAATGAATAAAACCCAATTTATCACCCAAATCAATTTTGGTCATTCTTGATTTAGCCCAATTACAACATTTTTTCTAATATGTTGCTTAAGCTTTTGGTATTTTCTTCAATTTTACCTTCAACGGTAATAGTCACATCATCAATAAAGCCAAAAGGAGTTCCACCCCATTCTTTAATGGCATGATACATTGGTGTGGAATATATCAAAAAAAGTAGTGGTGAAATAGGTGAGCCTTGCGGAATTCCAGTACTAATTTTTTGCACTGATCCTTTTCTTCGGTCCATGAGCATACTAGCTTCTCTTTCACTTACAAATTGGTACGTCCAGTTTATAAGTGCTTTGGGTAGTTTCATATCCTCCATTGTGTGTGCCAATATATTTCTGTTAACATTATCAAAAGCTCCTTGAATATCAATGAGCATAGCTGAAATTTTTTCCTTACTAGTTTCAATTCTTTGGACAAGTTCCAAAACAGCATCAGTAGCACAATAACCTTGTCTTCCCCCATATTGCTCTGGTGGAAGTAAGTGTGTTGTAAGCTTGGTCATTCTTTTTTGTATAATTTTTTCCAGTACTTTAGATGGAATCTTAAGTAAGGAAATTGGTCGGTATGCTCTTGGCTTTGAATAGTCAGGTTTCTTAGGTTTAGGTATAACAACAATAATGCCATGTCTCCAGACTTTTGGGTGGTATCCAAACTTTACACAAGCTTGGAGAAGCTTGAAAACCTTTCCTTAAAGTCTTTATTTAGCCATGCCATCTTTAAAACTTTGCCAGTAATTCCATCGTCTCCTGGAGCTTTATCATTTGGGGTATCAGCCAATGCAGAGTCAACTTCATCAAACTCTAATTTTGGCCATCGAGAATCGTCATCAATTTCAAACTCTCTATCAAGACCATGATCAATTTCAGGTAGAAGTGCCTTCCATATTTCATGTCTTTTTCGTCAACAGTAGTAGTGAGAGTTCCATCTTCTTTTCTAATTTGTGGTATAATGGTATCATTGCTTTTTGGATTAATATACTTCAAAATCTTCCAAATGTCATTTCCTTCTAAACTAGACAAATATTTATTCCATTGCTCAGTACTTGCCTCACGCAAACTGTGGTCAAAAAATTTTTCTAGCTTTTTTGCCTCTTCAAATTTTTTGTCGTTTCAAAGCCAAAGAAGGTTGTCTTTGACGGGCTTCCCTTTTAGCTTCTAGCGCTTTTTCTAACTTCTCCCTTAATTCTTGATTCCAATAGCGTTTGGACTTTTTCATCACCTTAACTTCCTTCATCGACTTTGCCATTGCTCTTTTTACAACCTCCTCAAGAACTTTAGCTTGGTCATCAATTTGGTCAGTTGATTTTAGAGTTTTGTTATGCACATTAAAATCTTTAATGGCAGAAGAAAGCTCCTTGTCAAACTTTTCCCAATCTGCATTCTTAATATTCAATCTCTTCACCGAAGTAAAAACTTCATCCCTGTTTTTACTCTGAGACATATAGATGTCCCACTCCACAATTGAGTGATCACTTAGTGTATTTTCATCCACTCCACTAAATGAAATTCTATGAAGTAAGTCCACTGAGCCATAAACCAAATCAATATTGGTTCTATTGTTGTATGTTTTTTGATTTCTTGGAGTAATTAACATCATATCATTTTCATGTAGCCACTCAACAACTTCATCTGCTTCCGTATTCGGACCTGCCCTTGACTCCCATTCCTTGTGATGTAAGTTATAATCACCTGCAATGACAATCTTTGAGTATTGTTCCTTGATCTCCCGTTTGAGAAACTCAAAAACCGGTGGCTCAGGGTATTTCTTGGATGGTTTCGGTTGATTATAGACATTGACAATTGTAATGTCTTTAACCAAAATGGTAACCATATCTCGATTTGTAAACTTTTCAATTTTAGTAGTTAATGCTCGTAAGTCAGAGTTAGACCTAATGTAAGTAATTGCTCTGCATTTTTTTTTTCTTTTCCAGTTTCTGTAAAGATTGGGATCCAATCTTTATGTTTAATGGGCCCATAGTTGTTAAAGTAAGGTTCTTGTAATAACAAGATATCAGGTTCTTTTTTATTTAAGATAGTTTCAGTAATAGATTTCGATTTATGACAATTGAGTTGGAATACTTTATAATTCATTGGATGTAATAGAATTGTTTTCGTTTTCTTCCTCATTGGATTCATCTAGTTTTTCAATATTTGTTTCTTTCATCGGTTCATCTTGTGAGTCGTCAGTGGAAACAGGATGGGCCTCATTATCCTTTTTGTCTGATTCATTTTTCAATAATCGTATCTTATTACGCATAGCTTGGAGTTCTTCAGGAGTTTTTTTTTCTGCTAATAAAAGGTCTAACTTTAACTTTTGTGTACTGGATAATAAGATTATCAGCACACTTTGCATAGTCTTGGGCATTTCTGAATGAAACCAATGCTGTTTGGGTAAATTGGTTTCTGCTAATGATTTTGGGTTCGGTATTCAAAACAATATGGTAATCATTAAAATTGTAGAGAGTTTCTTTCAAGTCTTCAATCGATGCCGTATTAGGTATTTCCTGAAGTACAGCCTTGTGCCAAGAATCTGTGTCAAGCACTGAATAAGTAGGGTCAACTTTGGGGATCCATTCTGCAGCTTTATCAGCAAAATCTTTGTCATTAAGTTGAACATATAAATGCCCTTTGACAGTATAGCCTATTTCCTGAGCCACCGGCTTTTGTGCAACCGCATCAATTTTCTTTCCAATCGCAGGGATATTAACTCTTTTCATGGTATCTGGAATTCTTATGCACACTCTAAAAGTGGGTTTGTCTTCATCAACTTTAGTTTCACGGTGTTGTTTTTGAGCCTTCATAATGTCTTTCAACTTTGGAGTTGCTCCATTTGGAGTTTTTAGGGGTCAAAGCAAAAGGCAAAGTGTCGACTTTTCTTACCGCACTCTTGATTTCCTTTTTGCGTAGCTAAGTTCTTTGGTAGTTAAATCAGCCTTAGTTGAAATAGTTCCAACTTTGTATTCCATATTATCAACTCTTTTCTCAAGATTGTTGGTCATTTCTTTGAATTCCTTGATTTCAGTGTCGATAATTCTTTTGTTTCTTGCTTTTTCTTGAGACAAATCTTGAAGAGTCATCTTAGCTATTTCATCAGCTTTATGTTTCACTTTATCGCAATGATCCTTATTATCCTTAACTTCCTTTTTAAGTTTTTCAAACATTACATGTTTAACTTCTGTGTGAACCTGATTGTTTCTCAAAACATCAAGTTCTGAGCGAAGAGAATTCACTTGTCCTTCTGAAGCTTTAAGCTTTTCGGTCAAAGCAATGAGTTGTTTAGCTAACTCATTGTTTTTTTAAGTTCAAGATTTTGAAATTTTATTTCCCAATCTTCAATTGTAATACTCAAGTCTTCTTTAACAATAGACAATTCAACCAGAAATACATCCTTAAGTTTTAAGATGTATTCCCAGGCTTCAGAATTATCACCAAATGGATTTGCATCCGGCATGAGAACATCCATGTCACGTGATGGTGTTGCGTCAATTTCCACATCACCACCATCTGGTGAAGAGTCAAAGGTAGGGTTCAAGGTTGGACCAACATTCACAATAGGGGTTTCAACGGGGGTTTCGTGGTTTGAAGAAGCATTATGCTTATCATTCGATTCAAGCTTTTTGTGGATAGTTTCAATTTTTTTATGGGAGTCTGGTTTTTCATTATTTTTTTGGATTTTTGTCGAGGGTTTGATGTGATGAGCTTCATGAGAATGAGGTCCTCTGGAATGAGAACTTTCTTTCTCCTTCAGTTCAACAGCAATAATTTTTTGCATATCATTAATATTAGTCTGTTCATTATTATTGTCGGTATAATTATTGTCGGCAGGAGGGTCGCCGCCACTAAACGTGGTTTGGGTGTTGTTGGGGGGGTCTGACATGGTTTTTTCCTTCTTTCCCCTCTAAAACATTTCTAGTGATTTATATTCTCGGTAAGTTCTGTAAGAATATTACTTTCAAAAGAGTAATTTTCTTATAAAAACATTAAGCTTCGTTGGCTCAGTTGGTAGAGCGTCAGTCTCATAGTTTCAAATAATTGTGCTATCTGAAGGTCGAGAGTTCGATCCTCCCACGGAGCAAGTGTTATTTTTTGTTTTTAATGTTGATTGGTCTATATTGTCAATGTTTACATTTTTCACACTTTTTGTTTTGAGTTATAAAAACCATCAAATAATGTATTAAAATCAAATCAATCCATCATTTTTTAAGTAAAATTTAAGAGATTTAAGAAAGACACCTTCATTTTAGGTCTAATTTTGTAATATTTTTATTGAAAATTTGCGGTTTAACAACACCATCTTTTATCACGTATTTCGGTCGTAAATTCACTTCAGATAGAAGAACAACTAATTCTTTATAAATTCAGATCTTAATATTAAATATAAAATATGTTAAAAGTACAATTAAAAGCTCTCAGACTTATCAATAAAACTGATTTAATTAAAATCTCTTTTGATGTTATACTACATTTTAATATCCAATACTGCTTTATTTTTTTTTTTTGTAAAACCCAGTCTGTGACTACAGACAAGCCAACCAGTACAGTACCCAACACAGTGCTAATAATTTAGCACAGTGCCAGCACTCCAGGCTGCCCAACCCACCCTAAATTTACCGCCCAAAGCCACCTGCCTTTATGTGCACCACCACCAAAACTTGTTTTTTTTGTTTTCTTTCTCTCCCAAACAAAACCTCAACAAACCTACATTCCCCCCAAAATAATTCCACAATCACCACAATTTTTTTTTTTTTTTCAACAACACACAACCCTTTAAATTTCTATTCAAATATTATGGCTAAATTGACCTCAGATCTTTTGGCGCTGCTCAAGCAACGCAAGGACAGAGTATGTCTTTTAAAATGATACTTTGATTTTTTGTTTTAATATCGCGTTTTTTTTTGACCTTTCTGGCATAATACTCTTTGACGCGTCGCTTCGCGTTTTTTAATATTTTTTCACAACTATACCAGCGTACAAAAAAAAAACCAACGTTTAAACATTCAAATAAATATTCAAACAACTTTTCTAACTAGTATCATTAGGTTGTCAGTGCACAGTTCTCACTGTCAAAGTCTGCACAAGAATGCGCCAGTGCTACAGTAGACTTTTTCAATCTTCTTGAAGAGCTCAAGGACGATATTCCAGTCCACCTTTTGTCATTTGCTGCGTCTCTCAACGCGGCATCTCTTAGCCTGACCACTTCTGCTCACAATGTGCTACCCAACGAGCTGCTTAAGACCCCTCAAAAAGAAGCTGCCGCTGCCGCTGCTGCTGCTGCATCTGCTAATGCATCTGCGATTGCTGCATCTGCTGCTGCCGCCACCACTCCTCCTAGCCAAAGCAAGCGTGGATCTAAGCTTCCTCGTCGCAAATATACTGTTGACCCTGATGCACCTAAGAAGCCTACAACGTCTTACTTTTTGTTTGCAGCTACTGAGCGCAAGGTGATTCGCGAGGAGCGCGAGAAAAAGGGTGAGCCACCACTTGGAAATAGCGAAATGACGGTGGAGCTGGCTAAGCGTTGGAATGAGCTTTCTGCTGAGGGACAAGAGCCATGGAAGGCCCAGTACTTGGATCACTACCAGAAGTACATGGCTGAAAAGAAGCTTTACCTTGCTGGCTTGTCAAATAAGAATGCCAATGGCAAGCCTCCAACTGAAACTTCTCCTAAAGAGGCTAAGAATGTCAAGAAAAATGAAGAAGTAGAAGATGAAAACGAGCTTGAGACTACATATGACCAGGAGCACCCCAATGCCGAAGAAGAAGAAGAAGAGAAATCTGAGAATGAGTCTGAGGACGAGTCTGAGAAGGAGGAAGAAGAAGAAGAAGAAGAAGCCAAAGTAGAGGAGGAAGAAGATGAAGATGACAGTGTTGATCTTAATACGTTCAAGCACAAGGGAGCTGTTGAGTTGAAGGAGGAATCTGATATTGAGTCTGAGGACGAGCACATTGTAAAGCCCGTTGTGCGTTCGCCTGTTACTCCCATCAAGAAGCCTCGTGCCTCCAGAAAGAGAAAGAATGAGACTGAGGCTTCGTCTGATAACAAGAAGTCCAAGAAGGAAAAGAAGGAAAAGGAAAAAGAGAAAGAAAAGGAAAAGGAAAAGGAAAAAGAGAAAGAAAAGGAAAAGGACAAGAAGAAGAAGGCTACTCGCAAGAAATCCAGTACCAAGGAAAGCAAGACTTCCAAAGATTAATTCTAATGTTTTTTTTTTTTTTTTTTTTTTTTTTCATTATTTGCTTTTTTTTTTCTTAATATAATAATATTTACACAAAATATACACACTTGCTTTTCATTTACAACTTCTTGATGAAGGATCTGGCTGCAATACCAGACTTGTGCAGTTGTTCTCTCTTGGAGAAGCCAGAGCCAGAACCGTTGGATGCAGCAATGATTTCATTAGCAAGTCTCACGGAAAAGGACTTGGAGTTACGCTTATCAGAAGCTTCAACAATCCAGTTCCAAGCGTGGCGGGTGCGCTGGCGCTCCGACAGCGCAACAGGCACCATTTCGGCACGTGCACCACCATCTGTATATCTGCGGAGCTTGAGAAGAGGCGACATGCGTTCAAGAGTGGACTTGAGAAGCTCGACGGGATCACGGCGAGTCGACAGGTGGACAAGGTACAGGGCCTCAGACATGATGCGCTGGGCGCGAGCCTTGCGGCCATGGCGCATAATGACATTGGTGAGGTACTGGATCGTAGGGTCGGTTTTGACCGGGATGGCCACGTCGCGCAGACGGTCGAGCTGGGCCTGTTGCTCCTGGGTAGGAACAAACTTAGAGTCGTGCAGACTGGCATCAAGAGCCTGCTGGACAAGGTTGATTTCGGCGTCCTCGTCGGGCGAAAAGGCGCGCAAGGGGTTGAACGGCGCAGTGCCATTTTGTGTAAAATCTTTGCGAAGTTCACGGATGGCCGCCAGCCACTCACGAGCATCTTCGTCTGCAGTCTTGTCGCCGCGCGCCTGCGCAGACAGCGCGCCCAGCAACTGCGAGGCGTTGATCTTGTCGAGGCTCTCCGAGGTTATCGATTGTGCGGGTTGTTGTTGTTGGGCTGGAGTAGAAGATGTGGAGGATGGGGTTGAAGAAGAGTTATATCTGACAAAAACAGCAGCATTGACGCTGGATCTAGGGACTACCGAAGCAGCTCGTCGAGCAAGGATCTGGAGGCTCATGATAATGGTTGTCTGTTGATGGCTGGTGAACTGAGCAGGAGGGGCCCGGGAGAGCTTTGGTGGATATTTTTCAGTCCTGATGGGTAAGCGGTGGTGGTGGTGTAGCCTGGCGAAAAAATTTTTGACATCCACAGTAAACATCAGCACGTAAAGGGTACAAGCCATCACGACCGATTCTATTGGCCCACCCTTTTTCACAGCCGAAAACCTCCCAAAAATTTTTTATTCTTTTGGTATGAAAAATCATCACCACCACCACCACTACCACCACCACCAACTACCCCCATACATCCACCATCTCCCCTCCCTCAACCATGGCAATCCAGACTCTTTTCAGACGGGCCCTTAGACCCTCTGCGATCCGCAATTTTTCACAATCTGCAGTCCGTGCCAATGAGCTGTCTCCCGAGGAGGTGCTTCAGCAGGGGTTCCGCAAGATGCGCGAGATGCCCAACTACAAAAAGTCCGAAGAGGAGCTCAAGCCGCTGCTGACTGCGGCCAAAGCTCTTGGTATTTCTGAGGCAAGTCTCCGTGACATTTACCAGCGCACAACCGTCGAGAATACCGGCAAATCTTCTTCGAAAAAGTCTTCTGGTGATTCGGCGTCATCGCCAGGGGCTTCTAAGTCTCCTGCTACTGGGTTTGTGCCCGGATCCAAGGCCGAGGAGCAGTTCTTGCTGCAAAAGCTTAACACCAACATGCCGATTCAAAACGCTCATTTCCCCTTTAAGTACGATGATATCCCATCGCTCGGTCACTTGCAACTGCGTGACCATCGTGTGCAGCGTGAGTACAACCGTATTGCGGCCTACGAGCTCCCTCAGCTTGCCAAGTTTGCAAGCGAGTACAAACCCCCGACTGAGTCGGAGGTTCTGCGTTTCCGTTACACAACGTACATGGGCGAAGACCATGCTGGTGAGGCCAAGGTTGTTGTGACTTTTAAGACAAGTGATCTGACAGAGCTCAATGACAAGCAACGTCACAAGCTGCGTCTGCTGGCCGGCCCACGTTACGACCACACCACCGACACCATCAAGATGTCTTCGTCAGCATTTCCAGAGGCCGCCCAGAATGTCCGTTATCTGGGTGACATTATCAATTCTCTTGTTTCCGAGGCTAAGGATCTTAGTGACTCGTTTGAAGATATCCCCTTGTCCACTTCGCATGTTGAAGCCAGAAAGAGACGTAACAAGTCTAGATACCCCAATCACCCATTCCCTGAGTCTTGGAAACGCCCGCAGGATGCTCCCAAGTCCAAGTCGGATGCATTTACCAAGTTGGTTGATCAGTACGCCCAGCTTCCCAAGTTGTAAATAAAATGGTTTTATGGTGATCACAATAACAAAAATATAATGTACATAATATAAACCTGTATTTCTTTGTCTTTTTTTATTTTTTAAATTTTTTTTTCTCATTCACATTTACATTCAAATCTATTCTGGCTTGTCTATGTTCTTTTCTGGTGGTGAAACAGAGTCTGTCATTTCTTCATCGCTATCACTTTCACCAGGCTTGAAAGATAGTCGCCGTCGTTTAACACCACCTTCGAGAACCATGGCGTTAGAAAGTTCAGGATCAGGTGATTTTTGTAGTGATTTTTCCGTCAATGGAGGTGATGATTTATTGCTCAAAACATCAGAGTCGGGTTTCGTGGGTGCATCAGCAACTTGGTCTGTAGAAGATTCAGAAGATTCAGAAGATTCAGAAGATTCAGAAAATTGTTTTGTAGAAACTTGTGAAATTTCAGAGACTTTCTCTATAGGAATTTCAGAGACAGGCTTTGTAGGTATTTCAGAAACTGGGGGTATAGATTCAGAGATAGATTGATCTGTAGAGGGTTGAAGATTAGCAACTGGCTGTATGAGGTCTTCAGAAACCAACTCTTTTTCAGATGCATCCTCAATGGATTCTTTGGGTTCAGCAACTGGCTCTGATTTTTTTGAAGTTTCTTGAACATCCTCTTCATCCTCATTTTCTTTGGCAAGTTCTGTAGACTCCTCTGTGATTGATTGTATTGTCTTTGTGGAGGTCTCTTTGGGTGCTTCAACAACAGTCTCATTGACTTGTTCTGTAGTTTCCTTGACTTGTTCTGTAGTTTCCTTGACTTGTTCTGTAGTTTCCTTGACTTGTTCTACAGCCTCCTTGACAGGCTTTTTAGTTTCTTGCTCTTGTTCTTGTTCTTGTTTCTGTTCACTCTTTTCTTCCTTTTGACCCGATGCCTCTATCTCAGTGTCGCTGGTTTCCATTGGCTCTTTTATTTGAACTTGTTCTTCTGCCACCTTCTCTTGGGCAAAATCCATTACTTTACTCGTTGTTTCGCTCGCAGCATCGATCTCATCGGTCACATCTGGCATTTCCACATCTTCATCATCAGTCTTGGTGTAATTATCATTGTTATTAGAATCCTGTTGTTTTTGTTGTACTGATTCTTGTTGTTTTTGTTGTATTGATTCTTGTTGTTTTTGTTGTATTGATTCTTGTGGGGGTTCTGTGCTCTCAGGGACTCCACCATCATCCAACAAATTGCTTGCGTCCGCGAGCTCCTCCATGAGCGTGCGCCCGCGCATAGCCCCATCTTCCCCGTCATCAATGCTATTACCATGATGAAGGTCATCATCATCCTCATCATCGTCCCTGTCTAAGCGCCCGTTGATCCACGGGATTGGCGACATGACTACCACTGAATTGAGTTGTTCGACAATGGACGAGCCATCGGACGACATTGGAGTTGACGGGATCGACGAGCTTCGAGATCGTAGCCCTGATAGTCTCAGTATGGGCCGTTCATTGGTAGATGTATCTTCTTCATTTGCCGATTTTTCATGAGTTGTTTCTTCGTCATCATTTTCTTGCAGGTTGTTAGAGTCTTGTTCTTCTTTGAGCATTCCTGATGCACCAAAAATGGCACGCGATTCTGTAACTGAAGATGAGGAAGGTCCTAGCATGGGGAATGGAAAGTCATCTTCATCGTCGAAGTTATCTTCACGTTCTCGCTCTAACCTGTCACGCTCCTCAGCCTGACGTTCTCTTTCTTCAGAAAGTTTAATAATGTCAAGGTCCTCAAATTCAGCAACACTCGAGGCAACATTGAGAACACGAGTAAGAGCCAGAAGGTATTTAGATTCCTGAGTGGGTGGGTACTGCAAGTTAGGCTGGAGAAGTAATTCTGCCATACGCTGGACAGTGAATGGTGGTCCAGCTTCGTGAGTTTGAATAAGCTGTTTTACATCACAGACCATTTCCTCGCGAGTGAATGATTCTTTTGTTAGAGGGTCAAGAAAGAAGGGTTTAGGTGGTGGTGGAGGAGGAGGGGGTTGTGGGTGGGAATCTGGGGAAGAAGAAGAAGGTATTGTACTTGTGGTATTCTTCAAGTCTAGTTTGGATGGCGATCCATTAACGACAGACGCGTTGTCTGGAGAAGTAAAATGTTTTGAAAGCACCTTTAAAGTTAGAATATTGTTAAAAAAAATTTTTAATGAAAAAAAAAAATTTCAAAGCGGGTTGTAGATACCTCGTCTATATACGGTATGAGGGCCTCTTGGAATGATTTCCAGGTGATTGAGGGATCGAGGTCCCCCTGCGTCGCAATGTCATTCAGGATTCCGTGAACTAAAAGGAAACCCAGTTAGAAAACAATAAAATAAAATAAAAAAAAAACAATATACAGCTTTTAGAAATATCGTACCATCCATTTGACCAGAATAGGCGCGGAATCTAATCTATTATTTCTGATGTTGAAACGCGTATTGAAAGAGATTGTTTAGGGCAGGATTATTTTATAAACTGAGAGTTTGTCATTAAATGTGTGTAGGAAATGTAAAAAGGGTGTAAGAATAAATGCAAATGTGAATTTGAGACTTTAAGATTTGGCTACTTTTCTAGTGGTTATATATATATATATGTCTTTAAACGGGAATCCAATCTCAAATGTAAAGCTTGTCAATAATATACTGTTGTGAAGGTTGTGAAGATGAAAATCTTAAGCTTATAATTTTTTTTTTTAATATGCCACACATGGAAAAATGGGCCTTTACCACCATCTTTTTCTTTACTACTACAATGCATCTGTGGAGAAGATATGCAACAGAAGAAGAGAGAGAGAATTGTACTTGGAAAGGCACGTGTGCACCCCAAGATCCGACTCTTAGCATTAAAAGTGATTACAAAAAATACAATTTTAAAATATCATTACAATCTAATAAATCAATTGATTGATCGATTAACTTGTCAGACAGTCCACGCGACTTTGTGCTCTGTTTGTTTTTTTTTTTCTTGTTAGATTTATGCTAAAGTTGATGATTCTATTTTTTATATAGGAAAGAGAATGGTGGTGGTGGTGGTGGTGGTGGTGGTGCTTAAATTTTTTAATTGAATCACGTGAGGTCTGAAATATTCTAAGAAAAGACGTAGGTCCTATACCTACCCCATTCTGAGAAATTCAGAGCTCACCCCCTTGCTTTTTGCCACCTGCGTGCAAACTTGTCCTCCTACCACCTTCTCCTTCCTTCCTCCTATAAATTGAAAAAAAAAAAATAAAAAAATTATCGCCCACAGCCAAAGAATCGCCACCCTTTTTTTTTTTTTTATTAATAAAACAAAACGAAATCATACCAAACGACACTCTTATTTTAACTGAAGTATCGATATCTAGAACAATTTATTGCATCTTGTGATTTTTGTCTGGAGTTTTTAGATATTTTTGTCGTTTTTTTTCTTGTAATTTTTTCCTAAAGAGTCGAATTTAAAAAAAAAAAAAAAATTCCTATTTAAAAGACTCGTCCTATTTGATTCGTTTGGCTGTATAATAATATAAAACCACAATATTCAAACTATTTCTCTCGCACTAGATATTAGCGCGGAATTTTTTTTTTATTTAAAAAGAAATATCTTTTTTTTTTCTTTCAAATTATTATCTTCTCGATATATAACGTACTTTTTAATAAAATCAGTAATAATATATAATCAAAAATGTCCAATGTCATTGTGGTATGCTCTTTATCTCTTTTTATTTGTTATTTTACTTTTTGGGTCTTGTGGCTGACCGTTTACTTTTAGGGAGCTCTTTACCAAGACATTATAGATGGCGTCATTAGTGAAGCCCGTCTCGACTTTGAAGACCGTGGTGTGGATGAGGCGACTTTGCAAGAACTCAAAAAAATTTGGCAGCAAAAGTTGTCTGCCCTTCATGTTGCGCAATTCCCTTGGGACTCGCCTTTACCACAAGATGTTTTACTTACAGTTGGTGGGCCTGCGCCGCCACTAAGCTCGACATCTTCACGCGAAAACAAGCAAGGTTCTGCGGCCGACCAGCCTAAAATAAAGCGTGAGGACAGTGTCCCAGCAGGCGCTAATTCAACAACCACCGCGGGCAACAATGGCGGGCTGTTTCTGCCTGGGGGCGGGAAGATTGCACAGACAGATGGACCTAGTGGGGGAGTCTTTACAATAAGTGAAGAAGGTATTAATAACAAGACCTCACATTCGCGGATAAGAGCGCTGGATAGCTTGACGCCGAGAGAAGTGGACGGAATAATAGAAACTAGCATAAGCCAAGGCAGGATACCCGGGGGACCCTCCCAAGAGCAGGGAGGAATGTCGTCACTGGAAATAGAGATACCACCTCATTTATTACGCCGGCTACAAAAACAACAAGTGGATGGAGCTGGTGGAGATGATGATGACGATGATGACAGTGATGGGATCAACTCTGATTTGGATGACTCTGATGATGATGAAGGGTCAGGCCGTGAGGATGATGATTCTGAGAGTTCGATGATGATGCTGTGTCTATACGATAAGGTGCAGCGAGTCAAGAATAAGTGGAAGTATGTTCTTAAGGATGGAGTGGCCAATATTAATGGCCGAGACTATGTGTTTAACAAGGCCAATGTTGAATCTGAATGGTAAATAGTAAAGGAAGCAAATATTAAATGAATTTTTAAAAAAAGAAGAAGAAGAAGAAGAAGTGTAATTAATAATAATTTCATACAAGTTTTTTTTTTTTTAGACGGACTGAATAAAGGCGACGACTGAGGAAATGAGATCGTCGTAAGAACTCTGTGGGGAATCAGCCAGGTTATGTGTAGCATCAGGAACAACGTGGGATAATGGACTCCAGAAGTCACTTTTTGTAGCATTTTGGAAACGCTTGACAAGACTCTTTTTGTCCACTTTTACAGGAACATACTCGTCAGCTCCTGAATAAAGAACAAGCAAGGGGACGGAGACTTTACCAAAAGTTGATTCAAAATCTTTATCATCGAGATCAGAAGAAAAAAAGTCGTCATCGCCGCGGACTTTCATGAGTGAAACCCAACGGTAGGATGAAATCTGAGCACCGAAAAACAGACGTGTATATTTAGGAGGAATGGGTGAAAATCCAGGTGCTTCGGCCTTGATTAAAGCTTTGGATTGAGTCTCAATATCGGCAAGTAAAAGATCTTGGGCATAAGCCAATGCCTCTTGCCACTTTTCCTCGCCATTAGACTTAACAAAGGCCTCGCGGTCTGACACAGAAGCCTGGAGGATAAGGCCATCGACAGGAGGGCGTGGGATACTTGGGTTGATGTTTTGGGTTGCATAATAGATGAGGTTTTGAGTTCCTGTAGAGTGGCCCATGAGTACAATACGTTTTTTAGAGGTTTCTTTATTTGTTTGTAGAAATCCAATTGCACGAGCCATTTCCTTAGCATCACGGGAAAGTGAGCCAAACCCCCAGCCTTCATAGGATGATGAAAAGAGAAGCTCTGCAACCCCCCAGCCTTGGGCGTCAAGAGCTTGTGCTAGAGCTGGCACGTAGGGGACTGTTCCTAAACCATCACCAAGCCCGCCAATGAATAGAACAATTGTGGGGTGGTAGGAGCCGGATGCCGGGGCGTGTTCGAAGATGGTAAGTCTGGAAGAGTAATTGAGGAGTCTGCCTGCAGTCATGATTTTTGGAATTTTAGGATTATTTTGGAATTATTTTGGAATTATTTTGGAATTATTTTGGAATTATTTTGGAATTATTTTGGAATTATTTTGGAATTATTTTGGAATTATTTTGGAATTATTTTGGGAGGTTGAAGAAAGAATGAATTAAAACAAGTTATGGAGGTTTTGAAGAAGAAGAAGAAAAAAAAAAAAAAAAAAAAAAACCCAAGAATATTTACCAGTCATTTAAATCTCTATTTATATATACACACACCATCCTTCAACCAGAACCAGAAAAAAAAGACTCGGACTTCTTGTTCTAAGTGGATGGACTTGCAGACAGCGGTGCAACCCGGCTATCAATGCCACAACAAGAAGCGCGCGGTTAAAAGATTAAACCAAAAAAAGCAAAAAAAGCAAAATGTCTCGAGACTGAGTAAACCCTTCCTTCTCTCCAAAAAAAAAAAAAAAAAAATTGGCACAGTAGGGGGTTGAAATCTTTTTATAAAGTTATTAACCCCATGAATGAATTCATAATAAGTCTTCTTTTTATCAAAGGTTTTTGGATCCTTTTGATTCCATTACCAATTATTTCCATTCTTCGGTCTTAAGTCTTAGATTTATTGCAACAGTCTTAAGTTGGATAATAAAAAAACCTCCTCCCTCTTGTCTGTTTACCATGGTACACAAGTCCAACTTTGTCATCTTCATTGCACAAAGTAAATTAAAACCCGAAACCTTTTTTTTTTCAATATTGGTTTTCTTTTTTTTTTTTTTTTTTTCATCACAGGTATTACTCTTTCTTTTGGGCCTTAAGTTCTAGCGCAGCAACATTGACCTGAACCACATTTTGGATCCCATTTTTCCAACGGTCTTCCAAATACTCGACTGTGGGCCGTGCAGCATTTTGAGCCTCTCGTCTTGCATTCTGGGCCAGTTCAACGCGTGCACGAGCTTCGCGTTGAGCAGACTCTACATTTTCAAGTGTACGTTCTAGTGTAGCGTTGCCTGCAAGCCACTGGTTTTTGCCGTGAGTTGCAGCCAATGCCAAACTCTCACGACGAGCTTGAGTGTAAGCAAGTGCAACATAAGCTTGAGCAAGGTCTGGAGAAGAAGAAGATGAAGAAGAAAGGGGAGAAGAATAGCGGTCTAAGTCAAGACGAGGGTATTTGTGGTGGGGATCAGAGTCGGTGCGAGTGCCGACATGTGTGAGCCAAGAGTCGAGAGGTTCAGACAGAGATGACGAAAGAGGTTTGGGAAGATTTGGATGAAGATTTGATGGATTCATGTGAGTAAGTTCTTTGTCAATGAGAGTTTTCGAGAGCTGGATCATTTGTTCCGATGGTTCATCGGTGTCAATGTCTATAAAGGGTAAGTTAATATGGGGATGACAGATTGAAAAAAAAAAAAAAAAAAAAAAAATTTAAAAAAATTTAAAATAAAAAAATAAAATAAAATACATACAAGGGAGATGATCAATAAGAACTTGGGACATGTGAGAAGGTTGGGGATGTGCGGTGATGGTGGTGATGGGTAAGTCCGAAGGATGTTGTTGTTGTTAGTGATGGTGGTGATGATGATGATTTTAAATGGCGGTGTAGAAACCAAAAAAAAATAAAAAATTTAATTTAGAAGCTGTCACCATCAAAAAAAAAAAAAAAAAAAAAAAAATATATATATATATATAATAAACAAAAACCCAAACCTCGAATTCGCGCCACTTCTTTATTTTTATTTTTTTTTATTTTTTTTCTTTATCTTTTCTACAGCACCTTTTTTTTTTCTTTCTACCACCACCACCACCATCAGTCAATCACTAACAACACACATTTATATATTTATATCTACATATATATATATATATAAGAAATTCTTACAACCCATTTCAAAACATATAACCATTACTTAACATTTTTTTTTTCCTCACCATTTCCCCCACTCATTAATATCATACATATATATATATATACCACCTTTTTTAAAAGTACTATGAGCGGACTGTTTTCCATGTTCTTTGGCAATAATGATGCCAAAAAAGATACACCTAAGAAGGCGATTGCAGATTTGCGCATGCAGATCACACTTCTCCAAAAAAAGGAGGACTATCTGACGAAACAGATTGAGGAGCAAGAGAATCTGGCACGCAAAAATGTGACTACCAACAAGAACTGTAAGTAATTTTTTTTTTTTTTTTAATTTGTTTATATATTTATTTATTTATTTTCCTTAATATACATTATTACTAACTTATAAAGTGGCCCGAACGGCGCTGCGACGAAAGAAAATGCATGAGAAAAACTTGGAAGGATTGCAGGGCCAGATTGACAGTCTGGAAAGCCAGCTAAATGCGATTGAATCTGCGAACCTAAACTTTGAGACCATGAAGGCAATGAAGCAAGGGTCCAAGGCTTTGAAGCATATTCATGGTAATATGAACATTGATAAGGTTGATCAGACTATGGATGAAATTGAGGAGCAAGTAACTTTGGGTCAAGAAATTAATAATGCAATTTCGAGGCCACTTGCTGGGCTTGAAATGGATGATGATGAACTTAATGATGAACTTGAAAACCTTGAACAAGAAGTTTTGGAGGAAAAAATGGTGGTTGGAGCAGGACGTGCCCCAGTTGCTATTCCTGGGGGGGTATCTTCATCTACAACAAATATCCCAGCTACCAAAAATGCAGCAACCCCAGCAAAGAAGGAAGAAGAGGATTCAGACGAGGAGGAAGAGCTACGGAGACTTCAGGCCGAAATGGCTCTGTGATGGGGATAACATTAAGATGAATGATTATATTTTGTTTGTTTTTTCTTTTTCTTATTTGGAGATGATGAAGTGACGATACCATGACGTGTTTGTGTGTGTGAAAGCATTTTTTATTACTTTAACAATATATATTTATATTTAATTTTTTTTTGTTTTATTTTAACAAAGTTGTTTGTCTTCTTTTTTTCTTTTTTTTTCCCTCCCATTTTTTTCCTTTTTCATTGTCGTATAAGTCTTATCTACCTAAAATTAAAGAAATATATTATCAACATTAAATTTATATATATTTTATACAACTAGAAATACAAGCATATTTTGGTTTATTTTTTTTTTTTTAGTTTCGTTTCGTTTCGTTTCGTTTCGTTTGGTTTGTTCAAGAATTAAAATGAATTTTATAAAAAAAAAAAAAAAAAAAAAAAAGAAGAAAAGAAAAGAAAAGAAAAGAAAAGAGAAATTAACTGACAATAACCCAGAGAAAGAAAAACAATAAAATGATTCCAAACGACTTGATTATGAGCCAACGGTTAGACGAAATGCGAGCGTAATACTTGAGCAGCTCACGTTGAGCCCCAGAAACATTGAGTGAAATATCCTCTGTATCAGCATCAATTCGTTGGATAGTTTCACGTTGCTCAGATACCATGGTAGCAAGTTGCTGAAAGATACCTCCAAGTTCTTGAATCGTTGATTCGATAGCCTCAACTGCATTCGACCGCTGCGCCATGTACTGGAACTCCTGTTGTGCGTGCTGTTCTTCCAGAAGTGCCAAGGTTTGTTGCTGTTCCGGTAGTGCAAGGTAGTCTGTATGAGCTCCTGCACCTCCGGATATGCTGCCGTCTTGTTGTAAGGCTGCAGAGTTGGATGCATATGGGTTTTCAGAAAGTGAAGGCCCTCCAGGGACTGGTGTTGCTGATTTCGAGCCATGAACTGAAACTGCTGCTGCTGCGGCTGCAGATGTTACTGGCTGTTGTGGTGTGCGTGCTCTTGATACTGAATATAATGGTGAATCATGGTTGCTAAAATTTTGTTGGTCTTGAGATTTAAGATCTGAATTGTTGGGTCCTGTTGTAGTTCCTGAAACATTTGAAGAAGCAGCAGAACCTGAACCTGAACCTGAAGATCCTGTTGCAATTGATGACGATCCATTTGGAGCAACAGCTGATATAAACTGGTCTTTCCTATTTTTCGACGCTTGGATATTTTTAATGCGGACTTCCAAAACCTCTTCAAATCCTGTAGTGACATCGGTCAATTTACCTTGTAAAGATACAACAACATTATTTGCATGTTCTGAAAGTTGTTTTTTACCTTGTTTTGAATTGCTTCCACTGCTGCTACCTCCACCCCAAGCAGCTGCAGAAGATCCTGAGTCAGATCCTGTAAGTCCTGATTTGACGTAAGCTTGTAAGTCAGCAATACTTTTATTAATTTTGGACACTTTTTGTTTAATGACAAAAGTGAGTTCAGAAATCTCGACTGGTTTATCATCAAAGAGAGTTTTACGTCTAGCCAACAAAGCAAGTCGTTGTAACATTGCAGTAGTGTCTTCAATTTCACGAGCAATAGATGCAGCACGGATTGCAAATTGGCTCTTGGGGCTAGAAGAGGAGGAAGAGGTATGGGAAGAATCAGAATCTAAAGAGGTAGGAGCATAACGAGAAGAGGAATCATTGAGAAGGCCTTGACGAGAGGAAGCAGTAGTTGCATTGTTTAATTTTGAGAGAGAGGCGATACATGAACGGAACTCGTTTGTACGGTCCTGGATGGCGAGCGGGTGGACAGCAACAGCCACGGTAGCCATTTTAGAGAAAAGGGTAAATTTTTCTAAGGAGGTATTATATTATATTATATTATATTATAATAAAAATAAAATAAAAGAAGGGAGGGGTATATATATTATTATTGAATCAATATATGTTTATGATTATGGAGTGTAAATGTGTTGGTAAATGTTAATGATTTAGAATTGAATTGATATGAATTCAAATAAAAGGTTGTTGTTGTTTGGTGGTAGTTAAAGATGTGATTGTTTGTATGTTTGTATGTTTAGTTGAGAGAGAGAGAAAAGAGTGAGCGAGAATGAAGAAGCCAAATGGCCATTAAGGGGGGGGGTTGGAGAGGCTTGGAAGGCTGGATTAGGAAAAAAGAAGGGTTAGGGTTTGTGTATAATTAAAAAAAATAAGTGAGGCTGAATGTTACAAATATTTCAAGTTGTAATGACATAATATTAAATTATATTAAATTATATTAAATTATATTAATAAATAAATTAATTAATTAATTATTATAAGTTTAGCAAATGATTACGTATGATTATATAACGTTTTTAAAAGAGTTCTAGACCATTAATCTTTATAAAGTATCTTATGTAATAAAAATAGTAGTAATTTTTTTTTTTTTTCATGTGCATTATTTTTTTTTTTTTTTTTTTTTTTTTTTTTTTGTTTACACACTAAAATAAAAAATAAAAAATAAAAACCACCACCACCACCACCACCATGACCGCTTATTTTTGCCGCGGCGCCCATTGGCCGAGAAGTCCCCGCTAACAAGTTTTGTGTGTGTTGTTGTGGTGTGACTTGACTGATCATGATCATATAATAATTATAATAATTATATTACTACCACTATTACTACTGACTACTGACTACCCCACAAAAACAAAATATTAAATATTAAATATTTTATAAACCACGTGACTTATAGTTATTATTATTATTATTATTATTATTATTAAAATACCTCGGCTCAAAATTTATAAAGCATATAGAAGAGAATGAAAAGAGGAGAATGAAAGTTTCATTTTCTTTTCCATTTTATTTTTATTTTTATTTTTATTTTTTTTTCAATTTCAAAGTTTATTTAATATAAAAGAAAAAATTTATTTATTTAATTAATTCAATTGGATCTTTAAAGTCTTAAAAACCAATTGAATTAAAAGTAATTAGTTTTTTTTTTTTTTGTATATATATATATATATATATATATAAAACTAGAAAGAAAGAAAGCAATTTATTAAAGTGCAAGTCCATCCTATATATACGTAAGTTCCGAATAAATGGGCTTTGAAGTGTGTGTGTGTGTGTGTGTGTGTGTGGAGACCAAAATCATATATAGTAATAATAACAATAACAATAACAATAACAATAGTAGTAGTAGTAGTAGTAGTAGTAGTAGTAGTAGAAGGAGTAGCAAATTGTATATATTATATTATTTTGGATCCTCGGCTTTGATTTCAAAGACTTCCGTTGAAAAAAATAAAACTAAAACTAAAACTAAAAGTAAAAGAAGAAGAAGAAGAAAAAGAAGAAGATCTGGACTCTTTTTTTTTATTAATTCAATTATTCAATTATATTAAAATTGTAAATATAAAAAAAAGTCAGATCAGGTTTTTTTTTATATTGTTGATTTCATTTTGATAATAATTTAATACTACTGCTACTACTACTACCAATAATCATTGATTGATTGATTGATTGATTTCATTAATTGATTTCGGCTTATTCTTCATTATATTTCCCCCACTCGGTCTTTATTTAAATTCAAGTTTAATTTATTTATTTATTTATATTTATTTATTATTATAATAAAACTCAAAAAAAAAAAAAAAAAAAAATCTCCAGTCAACCATAAAAAGACCCGCTTAGAATCTCCTCACACACAAAGTAATTTTTTTTCCTTTTTTTCCTTTTTTTCTTTCTTCCCTTTTTTTTTTTTTTTTTTTTTTTTTAATATTTAAATATATATATATATTTATTAAAAAATCTACAACAACTTTTTTATTAATTAAAACAAACCTTTTTTATTTATTTTTTTGAAATCGTATTCTTTCGTATCTTCTTCATCTTCATCTTCATCTTCATCATCATTATGCCAGAACTCAAGGAATTTACAGTCGAGGTAAGTTTTTATTTTATTTTATTTTTGTCATTACATTTATTATTCATTCATTCATTATTTCTTATTCTTCTTTTACTCCCCCCACATATATCGGATACTTTTTGATATTTTAAATATATTTATATATAAATATATAAGTCTTCACAAACAAATCATGTGGTTAAGACTTTTATAATCATTCTTTATATATATATATCTCCACTTCCCTCTCTCTTTTTTCTTTCTTTCTTTCTTTCTTCCTTCCCTTCTCTCCAATTATTTTTTTTATTTAATTAAAAAAAAATATATTATTTTATTTTTTCTTTCTTTCTTTCTTACTTTTCTAACATATTCAAATATCTTTCATAAAGGAAGTTCAAAAACATAACAACACTGACTCCCTTTGGATCATCATTGACGGCCACGTTTACGATCTTACCAAATTCCAACAAATCCATCCAGGCGGAAAACCTATTCTTAATAAGGTAGCAGGAACTGACGCATCTGAATTCTTTCACAAGTATCACAACGTTAAAAAGGTTATGAAAAAGTTTGGTATCAAATTCAGAATTGGTAAAATCGTTGATAATAAAACTATTTCTCAAAATAAACTCTCTTCAGATATAATGTCGTCGTCGTCATCATCTTCTAATAATAACAACAACAATTCAGCTCTCATTGCTGTAAACCCTACAAAGGCTGACTTTACCGGAGTCTCTCCCTTCAATACTGAAGAACAAACAGAAGTCTTTGGTGATAATATCCCCTACGCTGACCCCGCTTGGTACCAGGGTAACCGCTCTCCCTTCTATAAGGAATCCCACGCAAAGTTCCGCCAAGAAGTCCGCGACTTTGTTGAAGAACACCTTGAACCCTACGTTGATGATTGGGAAGAAGAAGGTGCTATCCCCCATGAAGTCTACAAGGCCTTTGGTCAAGCTGGCTTTGTTGCTGCCGGCTGTGGTATCCCTGTCTTCCCTTCAAAGTACACGGATCGTCGCCTCCAATCTGTCACCCCAGAAGAATTTGACCCCTTCCATGAACTTATTCTAGTCGATGAGGTTTGCCGTGCTGGCTCTGGTGGTCTTGCTTGGTTCTTGCTCGGAGGCCTCGGCATTGGTCTCCCCCCCATTTGGAACTTTGCCCGTGAAGATATTAAACAACGTATCCTCCCTGGAATCTTTGCCGGTGATAAGCGTGTCTGTCTCTGTATCACTGAACCTGATGCTGGTTCAGATGTTGCCAACATTAAAACTACAGCCAGAAAAACTCCTGATGGCAAACACTTCCTTGTCAATGGTACCAAGAAGTGGATCACCAATGGTATCTGGGCTGACTACTTTACTGTCGCTGTTCGCACTGGTGGTGAAGGCATGGGCGGCATCTCTGTCCTGCTCCTTGAAAAGACTATGCCCGGTATCACAGTCCGTAAGCTTCACACTCAAGGTATGCTGACCTCTGGTTCCACCTACATTACTTTTGAAGATGTTAAGGTCCCCGTCGAACACCTTTTGGGCAAGGAAAATGAGGGGTTTAAGGTCATTGTCCACAATTTTAACCATGAACGTCTCGGAATTATCGGCCAAGCTAACCGTTTCTCCCGTGTTTGCTACGAAGAAGCTGTCAAGCACGCTCATAAGCGTAAGACTTTTGGTACTAAGCTTATTAACCACGCTGTCATTCGTAATAAGCTCGCAAATATGGCTATCCGTATCGAAGCTGTCCATAGCTGGTACGAAAACCTGACATACCAAATGGCCCTTATGCCCCCCAAGGAGTCTGCCCTCCGTCTCGGTGGTCCCATTGCAGGATGCAAGGCCCTTGCCACCCAAACTTTGGAACTTTGCGCTCGTGAAGCTTCTCAAATCTTTGGTGGTCTCGCCTACACCCGTGGTGGCCAGGCTGGCAAGGTTGAGCGCTTGTACCGTGAAGTCCGTGCCTATGCCATCCCTGGTGGCTCTGAGGAAATTATGCTTGACTTGGCCATGCGCCAGTCCCTCAAGGTCCACCAAATGCTTGGTGCAAAGTTGTAAAATTAAACAAGAAAAAAAAAAAAAAAAAACCTAAGTATATCATCATTTATATATTATATATGTTAAAAAAAAAAATTAACTAAATATCAAAGCTCCCAGTTAAAGTAATTGTAATAATAAGGATGCCGAACACACTTGGCCTCACAATCACCTTGCTCACATCCCGCCAAATGGTTCCCACATTTAATGCAAAGCCCATGCTTGGACCGGTACGTACTTTCCTCTCGTGTAATAATCGACTGGCCCTTCTTGCGACGCTGCGGGTGTCGAAATGCAACATGTGTACGCATCGGAACTCCCTCCAAAGAACAAAACAACTTATTAGTCTCCGTCATAAACCGTAAACTAGTCCACGTTTTTTCAGAAGGAGGAGCTCGTGCCATTAATGTGGTGGTGCTGGTGCTGGTGTTGGTGCCGTTATTACTATTATTATTGTTATTAACACCACTCAAAATCTCCTCGGTAAAACTGGCACGGCGAATAGTGGGCACTCCCTCGTCCCCAATTTTTCCAAGAGATACCGAATGATGGCGCCGAGTGCTCGGAGATGAAAGATTAGATCCAATAAATGCCAATGGCAAAGGTGCAAGCGACACTGGCTTGTCACCATCCATCACCCCTGAAAAACTTCCCCCGCGTAATAGCCCAGCCTTGCGTTCAGAACCAATACTACCAGTAGTAGAGGTAGAGCTGGTTGTGGTGTTGGTAGTTGTAGTGGTAGTGGTAGTGGTAGTGATGGCTTCTCCTCCTCCTCCTCCTCCAGTAACCATATCTGCTGAATACTCCAATAAATCTTCATCATCGCTGTCTTCAATTGCAACACTATTAGAAGATCCCTTGCAAGGAGTCAAGGGAAATCCAAGCTTGGCCTTGGTAGAAGCGGCAACTGCTGCATATGATAATACATCCGACTTGGAAGCCTTGCGGTTATTGCTATTACCACTACTCTCCGCAAGAGTTACCTGAGACAATTGGCCCGAACTAATATTGAAAAAGTTCCCAGATACAGGGCTTTGCACAGGTGAATGCGTCTCATCACTACCAGGAGTCTTCATTTGTAGTTTTGAAGACCTTCCAGTAAATGGAGTTGTAGGAGCAGGCGACCCTACCGTACTAGGTGCCAAAGAGGATCCTCTAATAGGAGTTATGGGTGCATCTGGCAAAAGAGGAAAGTCCCCCCCTGTAGGCTTGGCAGTTAATCGTTTTTTAGCATTGGCCTCAGGTTTAGAAAGAGACAAGGTGGGAGTGGGTGGAGTAGGAGGAGCCTTGGCCACAACCACCACAGACTGCTGTTGTTGTTGTTGCTGTTGCTGTTGCTGCTGGTGCTGTTGTTGCTGTTGTTGCTGGTGCTGATGTTGATCCGATAAAGTGTTTTGCTCCAAAGGAGCCACCGTCTTTGGTACATAGAGCTTAATTATTGCATCATTCAAAATATTTTTAACCTCTTCCAAAGTCACGTTCTCCTTAAGCCTGTTCTTAACAAGGTAATTCTTAACATCACATTCAACCTTGGTTGTAGCCACAGTGTCAAAGTTAGAAAGTAAAATGTTGTAATAACCCTC